>NC_081407.1:779328273-779570773 GCF_030272615.1 Cryptomeria japonica
ACCCATTTGACATTCTTTGCATACCAGATTATAGGGCTTCATAATCCTAGGTATATCTCTAACTGCCTTAGTTGAACTAATCTTCACAATGCAATCAAAATTCACATGAAACAACCTTCTATGCCATAGTCAACTCTCATCAATTTGTGCAATCAAACATTTCTTCTCTCTGAAATTTAAATGAAATATATTACCTTTTGTTTGTGTACCAGTTGCAATATCCAAACTAGATCTATTAATGATTTTGCATTTTCCATCCATAAACTATAATTAAAATCCCTTATCCACTAATTGTCCTACACTCAAAAGATTATGCCTTAAACCTTCAACATAATAAACATTATCAGTGTTGTTCTTACTATCCAATGATATAGTTCATTTTCCTTTGATCATACATGCTTTGTCATCTTCAAATCTAACCAGATTGCCATCATATTCTTGCAAAGATAGAAACTTCCATTTATCTCCAGTCATATGATGTGAACAACCACTGTCAATTACCCATTCATCCTTGTCTTCAATTTTAGTAGCAATTGCCTTCTCTTCTGGTACAATATATTCTAGTGTCAGAACATCTTCCTTGATAGCCAGCAACATCCATTCCTTCCCATTGTCGGAACCACTAGAAAAATCTTTTGTCATTTCACCATCAAAATCAGTAATGGTTTCTGCATCTACTATGTAGCATGATTTGTCTCTATTTTTCTTGTACTTATACTTGTTTTGATATCCAAGGTTAGGATTAAATGATCTTCTAATTCTTTATTCAACTCTTGAATACCTTTCGAGACATCCAGATAAAAAATGACCAATCTTATTACATACAAAACATTTAAATGGTGCTTTTCCTTCATACTTACTTCCTACCGGTCGTTTAGGTACTCTTCAAGAAAATTATGCTTCAAGTTACTCAAATTCTTCATCTTCTCTCTTCGTATCACCCAATTATTTTTCATATAATTCTTTCCAATATTGCTTACTTGTTGATGATGTAGATGCATGAAAAGTGGGTTCAAACTTCACAGCTCCAGAAGGTCCAAATTCTTCAAGCTCAAAAGTAGATAATTTCCCAACCAAAGTATCTTTGTTGGTAGATGTATTAGCCATTGTCCTTAATTCATTAATAGTAGTAGCCTTCATGTTATAAGCCATTGGTAGGGCTCTCAGAACTTCTGAAACAATCTCATCTTCACTCAAAGTTCCACCACAATATTGAATTCCCATAGCAATCTCAATAACTCTTTCCATGAAGGCAATAATCCTTTCATCTTCTGCCATCCTCAGGTTCTCATATCTCACCCGGTAACCATCAAGTTTTATAATTTTAATAGTAGGGTCACCTTCATTGAGAGTCTCCAACTTATCCCATATAGCCTTTTTAGATGATTTGTAAGTTAATCCCATAATTTGCTGATCAAAAAGTGCACACAAGATGACTTATCTTTCTCTACAATCATTCTCAAGCTCCTTATCCAAGTTTGTTGGAGGAGGATTTCTAGATTTCAGATTATGAGGTGTAACACCATTCTATGTGATCTCCTAAATCTCCTTACCAAGACATCTCAGATGAGTCTCCATCCAAATCTTCCATACTGTGTAATTTGTTCCATCAAGCCTAGGAATATCTCTCTGAAAGATAGCTCTAGATGAACTGGATGAACTTGAACTATTAGTCGCCATAGGATCTTCCTCAAGCAGTTAATAGTTCTACAAAGAGGACCAAATCTTTGAACCAATTGTTAGATAGTTCAAATAACCAGAACACAACTAAGAGGGGGGGGGGGCTGAATTAGTTATCATAGATTGCCATAACATTTAGAAATTAAAAATTTAATACCAGAACCCAAAACATTAATGCCAGAATGCTTAAACCAAATATCGGAATAGCAGTTAAACTAGTTAACCATAAACAATAATTAGAGAATAAACACCATCCATATGACACCAAGATTTATATGTGGAAAACCCAGTAAAGGGAAAAACCATGGTGGGAAGCCTACCCATAGTTAGATAATACTTCTACAGTAAGTATGTGAATTACAATTGAGGGGACTGCACTTGCAGGAAGGCCAACAACCTAGAGTGCACTGCTCATCACAAAAGAGTCTCACTAAGTACATAGAAACTGAGACTACAATCTAAAAGAATGAATGAACTGAAATGATAACATCTCCTATGCCTTAGTACAATTTTGGTTAAGCTCAATACTGGAGGACTAAATCCTCTTACGTAAACCCAACTTGTTCTCCAATGAGCGACCAAATCCTTTACCTAAATGATACTACATTATTTGCACATTACATATCCATATCCCATACCATGATGATCTACAATAAGATCTTACATCTATATATACAAACCCTCCACCATAAACAATCAGGTCAGCCACAAGACAATAAACGAATTACTTAATTACAAAACATGTCGGCCTTATACCAAACAAATAATATCCAACATCTAAGACATCCTAAAAACATATCGATAGATCCAATCAACACATTACATTAAGTTGGTCCATAACCTAGATCAACTGAGACCTAATATAGGTCCAAATTATAGAACAATGATCTCCATCTGCTAAGTGATAAACATTATCACCAAAAAAATCCTAAATCTCCACCAGAAGTTGCACCAACACCACTTATGCATATCATCAAAGATCTTTATTGAACACTCTCCTGATGAAACCCTCGCCGAAACAGCAAACCAAACTTCCAAGTAAACTAGATAGCATCCAATCATTAGACTAAAAACCAATTGACTTAATATGAACATTAGTGTCATGAATAAGCCAATTCCATAACCAAAACATACTAGAGAATACTAGATCATGCTAGATCGAAACCAACTAGAAACTACTCAACCAACTGGGATGAGAAGAGTGCTGGTAAAGCATCCAAAACAACTAGTGTCGATATCATTGAGAAAACATCAATGCAACACATAATCAATTCTCGTAAATGGCCAACATAGTTTTCTAGACTAGCTTCACTTATGCAATGGATTCTTGTTTGTATTTGGTTGCATATTATACTTGATGTATATTTGTGTTATGTTAAGCTCTTTTTGATTGACCCTTGTTGTTTTTTAGGTGAAATGTAATGAAGGGACTAAATATATTATCACATTCCTCTATTTGTATCTTTATTCTTCTAATATATGTCATATTAAGGTTGCATCATAAATATGTTATTGTTGTAAATGTGCTTGTGTCTTGTCTACTTGTGGATAATGTAAAGCATTGAGATATCTATTTTTGGTATGTTCCATGTCGACCCTATAAGTCTTTACTTGTCTATCTTATGTTCTCTTTTTCTATTCTACTCATAGCTCCACTACCTTTTGGGGATGAGGTCAATTCAATATAATCATACTTGATATACATGATTTATCTGATGCACATACAAACCCCATGCATTGGAACCCTTATATTCTCTCTTTTGTGTTTTATGATTATCATATTTAATTTGCCTTCACTCTAGAGAATTTAACTATTGTGGCATGCTTGTCTTTTTCATGCAATTATGCTACTTTTAATTAATTGCTCTTGGTAATACATACACTTGACATGTGTTACACTTTATGCACACACCATCAAGATTTTGATTGTACACTTTGATCACACACAATGACATGTTTAGTTCATGTTGTAGCATCAATTTTGTAGTTGATCTATGTCTAGATAACTTTGTAGTTCGAGGCTTTATTTTTTAATCTTCATGCTTGATGCATGTCATGGAATCCATTTTGTAGTCAAGTTTTTCTTTCTTTGTGCAAACATGACTCACAATAAGAAGATCCAGATTGCTACAACAAGAATTCATGTCTCTCTCCTCTTTCTCCATGTGTTGCTCCTTTTACCTTGATATTATACTAATGAGATCCTAACTCCCTAGGGACTTTGTGTTTCTTATGTCTTTAATATCTTGATGATATTATATACTTTATCAAGCTTGTATAAGTGTAATCTCATACTCTTGATAAACTAGGGGTTAAATTTAGTATCATGAATATATCCTAATACAATTTTCATATTCACTTGGGCCTCATTCTAGTTTTCATACCTTAGTATTCCATGATCATGCCTAATTCTGCTCACACCAGTGCCAAATATGTGATTCCCATTCTCTACTTTTAGTCGTAGAGTTTACTTCAACCTAGATGGAGTGAAACATAGTTCTAGGTACCATAGTCTAGACCAAAAGGGCACATTTTTAACCCTCTAATGGGCAAAAAATGTTGAGTGAGAATTGATTTCCAATGTCAACCTTATTTATGATTTTTAACCTTTTCATGAGGATAAATATAAAATAAATTCTTAACCTGTCATTTGTTACACTTGTCAATCAACTCTCAATAACCTCTAATTTATCTCTAAATTATCTCTCAATCATTTCTCATCAAATAAATTCACTGCACAATTGAAATTCAAGTGAGAAACTAATCAAGCATCATTGGAGTATTGAAGGAGTGGTCAAAATTTCAAATTTCAAGCATTCAAAATGGCATCCATGACCAAGTTATTATGAAGACATCCATGAATTACTACATGACAACATCAACCTTTTCATGAAGGCTTCAAGAAAAAGGAGATTCATAAAGAAGGTAAAATTTTGTAATTCAACATTTTATTTCTAGATCCAACTCTTTCCTATTTCATCCATCATAGGATTAATTCGGAACCTAAGGTTCGACCTAGGAAAACCTATTCAACTGAACAATTTTTTTTTCTCTTATCTTTTTACGTGATAGGTTATGGTGAGAAGAAATATAGATCCAAAAAGTACGCACATTAACACAATTTGAAATAGATTTTGAAGAATGAGAAAACCCTTGATATTGGCAATCAAAAAACAATGTGTAACAATATTTTGATGAAACTTGAGGTGAAAATTTTGAGCAGCATTCAACTTAAACAAGGTGAATAAAGATTTCAATAGATTTGCCTATCAATTTCCAATAGGTTTGAGGTTAAGACTATTGATATCTCATTCACCTTAATATGGAGGTGTGTTGCAAATGGGTTTGATTCCTAGTTTGCGTGATTAAACTAGTGAACCCCATTTTCCACCTTAAATAGTTATATTTTAGTACACAATTTTTTTTATATAAAAATAGTGAAAAAACTATCCATGCACTAAATATGAAGTTATTAATACACACAAATAAAATAGAAGAAAAAGGAAAGTTTATGATATAAAGTTTGAAGCTCCATGTAACTTCAATTTTATATTTTATCAACAACCAAATTTTCCTGTTTATTTTATAGAAAACTATATTTAAATTTACTTTTAGTTTCTTAAAAAATTAAAAACATTAAATACACAAAAAAATATACATTTATTAATTTATATCATTTCAAAATTGAAAAAATAATTGTTACTTTCTATTGATTCAATTTAAAATATTGAATTAGCATTGTCCATTTCCTTTGTAATAGTGTGACATAGCTTTTTGCTTTTAATGTCTAGGGTATGTTTAGGTTCATTTGCACCCTTCACTTTAGAGAGAACATTTCCATAGAGAAAAGAGAGCTAGCAATTATGGTGCCTTGTATTCTTATTACAAGATACCAATTTGAGTGTGTTTGACCATTTAAGTAACCAAAGGAGTAAGGTGAGATTTTATGTATCTAACCCTTAGGTATGTATGAGGTCATAAATATGTCATTAAGAGGATAGAAAGTTAGATTTTACAAATGCGTGACAAGCCAAATTTAGTGCAATTTTTGTTGGAATCACCATATATGGCTTGATTCTGCAGAATTGTAGCTGATTTTAGTGTAAATGTAGAGAAACTATGCAAATGTAGGATAACTTTATAACCATTAGAGTTGTGTTTTTGTCAAGATGGTATAGAATTATCTTAGGCTTTTGTAAAACTAGTTTAATCTACATAATTAATCGATGAACCATTTGATTATAACTAACATGATTGTTGTTAGCATATGTGTAGAGTGTGATGACCTGATGATATTGTATGTTGTCATTGATGTCAATATACTGAAGTATAAACCCATATATTGAAGTAAGCAAACAAGCAAAATAATCGGTATGGTGATGTGAACTAGTATATGTAAAAAAGTGAAGCGGTATGTTGGTTCAAGTGAAGCGGTATGCTGGAATGTGAACCGGTATATGGAAATTTTTGTATCAGGGTTTCATTTGGTATGACTACTGGTTGGTAGTCTCAGCTTTAGGGTTTCCGGTTGATGCATTTCAAGTCTCTGTGATTCGACCAACGACATCCTGTGATGGGGTAGCATTGAAATGAAGATCAAATAGTGTTTCCATGTCAGCCTTGTGCATGTGAAGGATTTCCTTGAGGATCTTGCATGAAGAAGATTGATCCTA
This sequence comes from Cryptomeria japonica, assembly GCF_030272615.1. Lineage (NCBI taxonomy): Eukaryota > Viridiplantae > Streptophyta > Pinopsida > Cupressales > Cupressaceae > Cryptomeria > Cryptomeria japonica. Next base: position 779,334,627 of record NC_081407.1, read on the forward strand.
TCTAGCTCAGGAATGTGCGAAGTCTCAGTTAATGGTGGAGAGTGTGTGATGGGTTATTAGATTGTTGAAGTGCCAAAGAACGAATGATGGAGAACATCTTGAGATTTGTTCAAGATCGTTTTACATTATGCAATGTGATTGAACGGTCAGGATTGGACCGAATCTATCAATAACCTAAATGTTTAGGGTTTAGGGTTTATGCCACCGACCTATCTGTTGTCTATAAAGTCGATCCTGATTTGCATTGTGAGGTTGTTGGCAAATATATGTGTGTATCCAAGTGAAGAGATACTTGATTCTTGCCAAACCAGTGTAGTGAGTAGAGATCTATAGAGTGTGATTGCAGAAGTAAGGGAAGTAAAGTGGACTTGCCTTGGAATTTACTGTTGTTATCAGATCAGTGTTTTACCTGTTGACTTCTAACCATTTCAGCAGTTGGAAAATCCCTTAACCAAGTAGCTTTAATAGGCTTTGTACAAATCCTTTAACAGGGTGATTCAAATTCATTAAGTTCTTCAAATCCTCTTGTGAGGTAACCTTTAATAGGGCTCTAACCTTTAACCGGGTATTTAGCCATCCCTTAATCGAGTGATCCCTAGCAGGATCGGTTCCTAGCAAAACCTATTGTAGAGTCCTTAACCGGACTAGGCTCCTAACAAAGTGGACTTCATAAGAGTTCAGAGAACAACAGGTGGGTATTCATCCCCACCATGGTTTTTCCCAGTTGGGTTTGCACGGGAAAAATCAGTGTGTTATGTGTGATGCTTTTTCATGTGATGTCTTAGTGTTTTCTGTCAAACGGTAAAGCATGCTGATCCACTAGTCATTATATTTCTGATGATGTATTAATTTCTTATGCATATGGGTGAAGTGGAAATGAGTTATTAGGTTTTGTGAAGATCTAAGTGTTACTGGTTTATGTGTTTCACAGTCTCACTGTGATTTACCGGTAGTAACCCTGAATTAAATCGGTGATCCTATTTACCAGTTAGTGCAATCTTTACAGTCAAAGTGGTTTAAGGAAGTTTTTGTCTATACTGATTCACCCCCCCCTCTCTTAGTATCTGTTGAGTAGTTATTGTTCATCATTATTCATCAATTGGTATTAGAGCCTCCTCTAGGTCCTCTGTGTTGTAAGCTTAACTGCTTGAGGAAAATATCTTATTCTAATGATGAACAGGGAAGGTCCTAAGTTTAATATATGGAAGGATAGAATGAAGATATAAATTAAAAGCATGGGTGCTCAACACTAGAGCTATGTTGAGAATACTTATGTTGTCCCTACCGGTACTCTCACCGATGATCAAAGAAGAGAAATCTAGGAGAATGGGAAAGTAATGGAAGCTCTTATTAGCAACCTATCTGATGTTGAGTTTATAGATGTTTAGGAAAAAGGCAATCCCAAAGATGTATGGGATGCTCTAGAATCTATCTATGGTGGTGATGAGCATGTGAAGCAAGCTAAGGAAGAAAGCCTTAGAGGAAAGTTTGAAGACATGCAGATTGTTGAAGGAAAGACCATTGAATAATATGGGATAAGGATTAAAACTATTTTTGGAGACATCAAGAGGGAATGAGGTACAATGGATAATTCTACCATTGTTAGCAAACTTTTAAGAACCTTATTACTGGTCTATGCAATAAGGGTTGCCACTATTCAGGAGTTGAGATATATTGACAAGACAAAGGTGTCCCTTAACTCTATCATTGCTAAGTTGACCACATATGAGCTAAATAGTTATGATGGCAGTGTTCAGAAGACTAACTCAACCTTTAAAGAATCTGTTGCACTATCCAGAAAGGTTAAAGAAGCTAGTACCATATGTGAACTTAGACAAAGCAGAGATATGGATGATGAGGAGATCCTGATGGAATTTGAATCTCTTTTGGCCAAGAGACTTCCTAAGGGAACTAGAAAATATAAAGGTAAACTCCCTTTGAAATGCTTTTCTTGCAATAGGATAGGACACATTGCTATAAACTATCCTAATGGTGATAATAAGGACAAACCAGAGAGGTTCAAAAATTCAAAGGAGGAAATAGGAGAAACTATCTTGTTGCGGTTGATGAAGGTGTCACTGATGATGAATCAGAAGATGAATAAAGTGAAGATATAGTATTTGTAGTTGTTAAGGAAGATGTGTCAGACAAGAAGGCTCTTGTCTCGCTTTGATAATTCCAATGAGTGGATTATTGATAGTGGTTGTTCTCACCACATGACTAGTGACCAGATAAAGTTTTTGTTTCTGGAAGAATATGATGGAGGTGTAGTCCGATTTGGTAATGATGCACCTTGTATGGTAAAAGGAAAAGGGTCCATCCCTTTAAATGGAAAAAGTAGTGCTAATAATGTGTATTGGGTAGAAGGTCTCAGGCACAACCTTTTGAGTGTTGCTTAGCTGAATGATAATGGACTCACTCTGGAATTCAAAGATGGAGTATGCAAAACAAAAGGAAAGAGTGGTGAATTGATGGCCACTGGTATGTAGACCAAAGGTAACTTCTTTTAGTTAAGTGCAAATATCAGTCAATGTCTAATGGCTAAGTATGATGACAGTTGGATATGGCATAGGATACTCTACCATGTAAATTTTGATAATATTGTGAAGGCCAGTAAGATCAAGGTAGTTAGCGGATTGCCTGTGCTGAACAAACTAGAGAATCCTTTGTGTAGAGAATGTCAACTCTGGAAAATGTCTTCCTCAACCTTCAAAGGTAAATCCTTCACAACAGATAATTTACTTGATCTTGTGCATACTGATTTGTGTGGTCCTATGAAAACTAGGAGTGTTCAGGGAGATAGGTATGATTCTTACTGATGATTGCTCAAGAATGATGTGGGTCACATTCTTGAAAGACAAGTCTGAAGATTATGGAAAATTCAAAGCCTACAAAGCACTAGTTGAAAAGGAAAGTTGCAAGAGGATCAAATGCCTTAGAACTGATCAAGGAGGTGAGTTCACCTCTAGAGAATTCAATAAGTACTGTGAAGAGAATGGCATCAAGAGGAAAGTTTCTTTCCCCTGGACTCCACACCAAAATGGCCTAGCAGAAAGAAATAACTGGACTGTAGTTGAAGGAGCTAGAACAATGCTGATTCAAGGAAAGGTTGCTCACACCATCTGGAGAGAAGTGGTGAACACTGCAGTCTACACTATGAACTAGGTACTAATCAAGGAAGGTAAGGATAAAACGCCTTATGAGTATTGGACCAGTAAGACTCATGTACTAAGCTACTTCAGAGTGTTTAGTAGCGAATGTTATATCAAGAGGAGTGAACACTAGAGCAAGTTTGATGCAAAATGTTATGAGGGAATATTCCTAGGATATTCCACCAAGCATAAAGCTCTCAAGTGTTTTAACAATAAGACTAAGAGAATTATGGAGAGTATCAATGTTAGAGTTGATGAAACCTCTGAGAAACCTGAGGAAACTGGTAGTGAGCAAGTGGTAGATGAACTGGTTGTAACCTTCTGGGAACCAGTTGCAAAACAACCTAGTACCAGTAACAATGCTCCTATAGCAATAGATGATGATATTGATGAAGATGAGGATGAAGAGGAAAAGCAAGAGAAAATAGTTAAGATCATTTCTAGGTATGTAAAGATGAATCATGATCCAAAGCAGATCATAGGAGATAAGGATGCAGGAATTCTTACAAGAAGAAAGGTAAGAAAAAATTCTTGCATGATCTCTGAATTTGAGCCTAAAACATTTAAAGAGGCACATAAAGATGAAGACTGGATCAAGGCTATGGAAGAGGAACTTGACCAGATAGAAAATAATGGTACATGGTCTTTGGTGCCCAGACCTGAGCATAAAAATGTTATTGGCACCAAATGGGTTTTTAGAAACCATTTGAATGAAGATGGCACATTGGTAAGAAACAAAGCCAGAGTGGTATGTAAGGGATATGCTCAAGAAGAAGGAGAAGACTATGGAGAAAATTTTTCTCCAGTAGCTAGATTGGAAGGAGTTCGAATGCTTCTTGCATATGCAGCCTTCAAGGGGTTCAAAGTGTATCAGATGCATGTAAAATCTGCCTTCTTGAATAGAATAATTAAAGAGGAATTGTATATATAACAACCAGATGGGTTTGCCCTATCAGAAGACAGTGATATGGTGTGTAGGATACATAAAGCCTTGTATGGATTGAAGAAGGCACCTAGAGCATGGTATGAATGCTTACACTCACATCTTGTAAATATTGGATTTGAAAGAACAAGTGAAGATAGCAATATCTATCTGAAGTCAGAAGGAGATCAGATTCTAATCTGTGAAGTGTTTGTTGATGACATAATTTTTGGTGGAGATGACAAGATGAGCCTTGCATTTGCAGATGAAATGAAGAAGGAATTTGAGATGTCACTAATCTAAGAGATTAAGTTCTCTATTGGACTACAGATACAACAAATGAAAGATGATATCTTTATCACTCAGTCCAAGTATGTCAAAGAGGTGTTGAAGACCTTTGGCATGTAAGACAACAAACCGGTTGGTATACTGATGGTGACCGGTTGTAAATGGTCAAAAGAAGATGACTCAGTGTTGGTAAATGAGAAAGATGACCGGTCAATGATTGGTAAGTTGCACTATGTTGTACACAACAAACTGGACATTGCACATGTAGTGGGCATGGCTGCACATTTCTAGAAAAGTCAAAGAGAATCCCACCTGGTAGCAGTGAAACAGATTCTTAGATATTTGAAGGGAACTATAGACTATGGATTATGGTATCCATACAGTAATGAATTCAACCTTAAAGTGTTTATAGATGCCGATTGGCCTTGTAATGTGGATGACCGGAAGAGCACAACTGGTGGTGCATTCTTCCTCCGTGGTAGACTAGTCTCATGGATGAGTAAGAAGAAGAGTTGTATCTCTTAGTCTACAAGAGAAGCAGAATATGTATCAGCATTTATGAACTGTACTCAGACAATTTGGATGAAGCATGTACTAAGTGGTTTCAAAGTCCCTGTATCTGAACCGGTGAGCATATTTTGTGATAACACAAGTGCAATTAATATTTCCAAGAAGCTAGTATTGCATGCTAGAACCAAGCACTTCGAGCTCAAGTATCATTTCTTGAGGGAGAAAGTTCAGAACAAAGAGGTTGTATTGGAACATGTTTCCAGTAAGCAGCAGTTAGCAGACATATTCACCAAGCCTCTACCAAAGGCTACATTTACCTATTTAAGAGGTGAATTAGGGGTGATGCCCCTTCACGAGGTGAACTAAAGGTATGTGCTCCACATCAGTCAGGTATTGCATTGTCAAATATTTTCAAGATTGGTGTGTTGAAGGATGCTACTCCTCAGGGGGAGTAGCATAGTGGAACATGGATGTTTGTGCCTCCACTTTGGCATTGTTGTCAAAGTGGGAGAAGATGTGAAGTGGAGAAGATATCTGAAGTGTTAAGGAGACGATGTGAAGTGGAGAGATATCTTTGTATATTTCCATCAATTCCAAAGGGGGAGATTGTTGGCATATGTGTAGAGTGTGATGACATGATGATATTGTATGTTGTCATTGATCTCAATATGATAAAGTATGAATCGGTATATTGAATTAAGCAAACTGGCAAGAGAACCGGTATGATGATGTGAAGCGGTATATGTGAAAAAGTGAAGCGGTATGTTGGTTCAAGTGAAGCAGTATGTTGGAATGTGAACTGGTATATGGAAAGTTTTGTATCAGGGTTTCATTTGGTATGACTACCGGTTGGTAGTCTCTGTGTATGGTGAAAATGGATAACAATAATAACAATATTGAAAGACTAAATGAATTCAACCACCAAACCCTAGCCTAACAACAACAAAGATCCACCATAACATATGAAGATTACCTAAGACAATGTAAATAAAACAAAATCACAAGGATTATACCATCACATGTCCAATAGGGTTTTGATCTCCATTCTTCCTATCTCCATTGATCTTGCTTGATATATTTGCTCTCAGATTTTAATATGCACAAGAGCTCAACAAAGAACGGAATGTGGTTGCAAGTAGGATCGTAGTGTAGTCGAGTCCTCCAAATTGTCGATTAGGCTGAGTGATTAGGGTTTGATAATGAAGAAGGCATCTCCTTAAATAGAAGACACAATATGAAATGGAGGGATAAGATTGAGAGGTGTAAAAAGGAGGTCGACTAGGATTAGAGGGTAGGTAAAAGAAATACCAAAATAATGAAAGAGGTAGGTAGTGTATGAATTAAGAGATGAATGACATGTGTCATGGGTAGAAAAAGCTAATGAATTAATTAAATAAATAAAGATTTATTTAATTAATAGAAGAAGTAGGATAATTAAATAAATAAAAATATTTATTTAATTTAGGAAAAGGATAATTTAAATAAATAAATGTATTTATTTAAATGAGAAATAAGGCTAGAAGAGGATAAATGAATTAATTAAATAAATAAAGATTTATTTAATTAATAGAAGAATTAGGCTTAGATAATTAAATAAATAAAATATTTATTTAATTAGACTGGACAATTTTAGGTGTCTACATTTTGCCCCTCTTTGAGACAATGCGGCTTGTCGCGTTGTTTCAAAGAAGATAAGATGAACTGATACAGAGTTGCCCCAGAATGGGAATGATATGCCCCCTCAAGAGATTGGATGAAAATGTCTGAAAAGATTGTAGACAATCTCTCGATAAGAAAGAAAGGCTAGAATGGATAGACCGAATAAAGTGATAGAGTCACAGGATAAAGAAGACTGACTCGGGAAATGAAGGCAAGGGCTAGGGTAGGCTATAAGATAGACCATGGGTAAAAGACATCCTCATTGTCATCTACACCTTCACAAGATCACAGTGCAGAGAGAGAAAAGGGCAGCAGCAGTCAGCAGCGATGGCTTTTGTTCACAGATTCGGCCGTGTTCGCCGATTCTAGAGGCCAACGGAGGCAGGAGAGCCGATGAGTACCACAAAACCTCCTCGTACTTTGATGCATTTATTGTTGTCATTAATGCATACTAGGTAATGTAATAAATGCATGTTTATGTCATGTAAGCGCGTTTGCGTTTGAAAAGTATGAATTTGCATCTTCTAGGTCAAATCGGCAGTTCTGTGATGAACATACGCTGTCGATTGGATAAGCTGCTGAGGGGATACACTCAAGCAGGTCCTCTAGGAAGACTAGGATAGATCAAGGTACTTTGTGATGAATAGTGAGTACCAAGATAGAGTACTTTGTGATGAACAGGGAGTACTAAAATATGAGCAGCACTTTGTGATGAACAGGGAGTGCGAATGTGAGTAACACTTTGTGATGAACAGGGAGTATCATACACGTAGTACTTTGTGATGAACAATGAGTACCACTAGGATAAATAGCAACACTGTGTGATGAACAGTGAGTGTCACTAGGATAGATAACCATATGCATTTAGATAAAAAGTAGCATTTTGTGATGAACAGTGAGTACCAAGATAGAGTACTTTGTGATGAACAGGGAGTACTAAAATATGAGCAGCACTTTGTGATGAACAGGGAGTGCGAATGTGAGTAACACTTTGTGATGAACAGGGAGTGTCACACATGTAGTACTTTGTGATGAACAGTGAGTACCACTAGGATAAATAGCAACACTGTGTGATGAACAGTGAGTGTCACTAGGATAGATAACCATATGCATTTAGATAAAAAGTAGCATTTTGTGATGAACAGTGAGTACCAAGATAGAGTACTTTGTGATGAACAGGGAGTACTAAAATATGAGCAGCACTTTGTGATGAACAGGGAGTGCGAATGTGAGTAACACTTTGTGATGAACAGGGAGTGTCACACACGTAGTACTTTGTGATGAACAGTGAGTACCACTAGGATAAATAGCAACACTGTGTGATGAACAGTGAGTGTCACTAGGATAGATAACCATATGCATTTAGATAAAAAGTAGCATTTTGTGATGAACAGTGAATGCCACCATGACTGACATGATTGAGTTGCTTGACTGCAGGAGTATTTGCCGATGCTAGAGTCACGGGAGAGATTCCCGTCGACGCAGAGGTTGCGACTTGAGTTGTCGGTCGAGGATAGAGCTGCCATCGAGGAGATGGGTTTGAGACATGTGTTGTATGTGCTTGAGTTTCAGGAAAACATGGGTTTGCTGACTGCGCTGGCTGAGAGATGGCATTCAGAGACATGCACATTTCATTTGCCGATGGGTGAGATGACAGTCACCTTGGAGGATGTATATAGGATTCTACGGATACCGATCGATGGGGAGTTAGTACCCTATGATCGAGACGGAGATAGGGATGCACTGAGACGAGTGTTCTAGGATCCAAGATTGGAGATGAGGGCAGGACACGTGGCATGGGATACCATGACATGGATAGGATTAGCACTACCAATAGTGTTGGCAGGAGTGATCAGTGAGTTCCTCTGTATCAGTTTTGTACCATTTTGTATAATGATGTAGACACCTGCGGCTGATTGTAGCCATATGATTTTGACATCATTGTATCATGACACTTTATATATATATATGAGATGATTCATCTTTGCGGCAGCTATATGCATGTGTACCTTATGTGATGAAATGTTCTTATGTGATACATGTTTTATGATATGGATGCTTATATGATGCAATGCAATACTTTTTTTTTTTTTGTTCTTTTATGTTTTATATGTGTATGCATGATGCAAATGTGAATGTAAGTAATGCAGATGAATATGATAATGCAAATGTAAATTGTGCTAACAGGTGTTGTGTGCAGGATGTGATGCAGTTGTGATATCTATATGTATGTATGAAATACTTATATGTGGTAATGTAGGTGTAACTATATGAAATGCAAATGTTTTTAGTGTGTCATTATACTCAGTCATGTGATAGCAGGCTACGCGGACTCGAGAAGGACAATGGAAGTCAATCAAGAAAGGGGGATGGAAGACAGAAGATATGAACGTGAAAGAGCTTCTTGTGCGTTATCATCATTGAGCTTTATTATGGCAGAATAGGTTATGACAATCGAGGCATTTGTTCGGCCCAGAAAGTCATTGTACCTGTTTGCATGGAGATAAGACAGTCACAAACAAGGAATGCCCCAGTTCATACTAGACTCACAGTGTCCTCATATCCTTGGACAAGTCATAGCATTACTAAAAGACAATCGACAGACAGCAAATGCAAATAGGTGACGATACCCCATCCATGCCTTTCTAGTCAAAGACATCCTGGAGATAGAATCTCTAGTCAAAGACATCCTGGAAAAGCTAAAAGACATGTCACCAAAAAGATAAAATCAAAAGAAAACCAAGACTCGACACGGAAATGAATTTTTTTTTTGCAGAAAAATATTTTTTTACTTCGAAATCCGTACAAATATAGCAAAATTGGCGAAAATTTTTCTCACCAAAATAGGCCAACTTTATAGTCAAAATTCATGGAAATGGCCACCCGGACACAATGGCGGAGTCGGATCTGGTCTAGGATGTCTCCAAGAGATGTTTCTACTCAGATGTGCCTCTTGACGTCCCAATAATACCTCTCAAGGATGAATCAATGACGGTCTAATAGCTCTGAAACCATGTGAGATTTTGCCAAGATCAAGAGTTCAATGAAATGTATAAATAGAGAGACAAAATATAGGACAAGAATAAACTATATTCTCATCAATAGATAGATGATCAAAAGATCAATAGTTGTTCATACAATGATAATGAGCCTGCATATATAGACAAGGCAATATGGATATGTGAGCACACAAACATGACATGTGGCTCAATAAGAAACAAGGGTAGGTAGGAAATAGGTGTTGTAGGTAGGAGAAACAATAAAATATTTCACATGAGGTGAATCACCCACTGAACATGGAATTATCACTCCACAATAAGTGGATATGATAAAGTAGTAACAAGATCACACCATAAAAGGTGGAAATTATCCTACACACACAATCCCAATGTGGCACAAACACCCAAGTGTCTCATACCCAAACTACTATGAAATGCGTTATCCTAAGTAAACTTAAGTAAGGTGTAATAATATCCATGATGAATAATTATTTACACCAACATGATTTTTAGTGGTTTAGAAAATGTTTACATTAAGATCTCTTCAACTATTTTACTTGGAACCTTGGTTTTGGTACAAACTGTTTAGGGGTCCTTTTCTTTTCTCACTTAGTGTCTTTTTTTTCTTCATAACTGTGTAATACTTTAAATTTTATTTCATTAATTAATAGGATCCTATTCTTGAGGGCTTGTATCTATCAACTTGGTGTCATTCCATCCCTAGTCCATCTTTCTCTTAGCTTATTTCTCTTTCTTTATAGTGTGTATGACATAAGTATACAAATACTAAAGTAGGGGCTAAATATAGTCATAAATTGTTTACCTTAACAATTTCACACTCTAATAGTACCTAATTTAGTATGATTTCCCCTTAGATCATTTTAAGACCATTTATATATGCTACCCTTTAAGTTTATTGTTAATCATATAACTTTATCATCATCAAACAAAAAACAAAAGGCTAAGTCCTATATTTTCATCTCTAACACATTATTTTATATTTTATTGGCTCCTAATTAAGTAGACCATGGCATCTAGTGACCTAGTGTCTCCAAAAGGGGTCCACATTTTATTATTTTTAAGTGTTGACCTACTTTGTTTTTAATTCAGTCTTGATCTTTGCACTTGATCATTACTTCTTTGCCTACATTTGAGAAAACCTTGTGATCCCTATATAAAGAATATTCTTTATCATTCATAGGGTCTAAGATACATTCTAAGAGCAAAAGCACTATAATTCCCTATTATCAACAAACTTAGTGCAACAAATTAGAAGAATTTGGCATTCAATTACTAATTTATGTTAAACATTTATTTTCATCATGTTATTGCATTAACACTTGCAAGAACTCCAAAATACCATTATATCACTATCTTTATGTGAAACACCATGACATGGTTTCATACCTAAGGTAACCTTTCATTTTAACATTTTACCATTAATTTTCCCTCTAGCCTTGTGAGGGCACATACTCTTTCAATCATCATAACTATGAGGTAGGAAGACTAACACAATATATAAATTATGTAATAATCTATAGTACAACCCTTTTCCCTCCTTTTTTTATGTGTGTATGTTCAAATCAAATGGACAAAATATTGTGGGAGTACAAAATAGATAGTTTAAGCTATGAAAAATTTCAAATAGATAAAAAGCACTAGAATAATTTTCATATTTCCCCTATCCTACTATTGTATGCTAGATTCTAGGGAGACAATGTTTTAGAGCATCTTGACTATTGCACTAGATGCCCATGCCCAACACTTTCTTCTATAGATTTGAGATCCAAGTTCCTCACTATATATTTGTTCTATATTTGGTTTACAATTTTTAATTTTTTGTATATTGACTATTTTCTTTTAAATTCAATTATTTATCTACAGATAACCTAGATTTCATTCACATACTTCACAATATTTTTTTATTTTGCAGAAAATAAAAAATAATCTTTGTAGCTAGCTCTCCTTTAGGAGCTCTAGTTATTCCTATTAATATTCTAATTTTACAAAAGAAATATGTGATCATTAGGTTACATTGGGTTTTCTTAGAGGTCTCAAATCATGTTGTTTCAAAAGCTAACAAAGAGAACTTATTGTTTTAATATAGTGAAGTAAAGATATCTACAATATATAGTCCTATATTTTCCAAAACTCACAAGAATGGTGATAAGAAATAAAAATAGAAAGAAACTAATTTCTTATCAAAGTTTCCAAATCTATGATGATAGGAATAAAGTATTATCCCATCAAAGAGGGAAAAGTTTTAATGTTATTACCATATCCTACTAACCAAGTGAAATATGAGACTCATAGTAAACATATTTAAACTCGATAAAAGTATTGCATGACAAACCCTCATAGGTTAAACCAAAATAGTTGATAAAACATGCAATGGTACAAGGATGGGTCCCAACTATAAGGCTATCTTAGCTACTATTTTATCATAAATCTCTTATAAAAAGGGAGGGGAAATTCTTGAGGATAATAAACTCATTCTCAATGACAACCATTTAAGTATTGGTATCATGTCTACACTTTCTTTCAGTCCTACATTTTATTATTCTTCCCATGCATTTGGATTGCCACTAACTTAGGCACTAAGGTGTCTTTTAACATTCAAATAAGAACATTAGGGAAAAAAATTTAGGTAGGGCATGTCACAAGACTTTATACCTCACATTGGTTCTAAGAGTAATAATTGGTCCATCATTTATAATTACAATTTTTCTACATAAGTAGATAAATGTGACTACAAATAGAACATCTCGATCACTTGTATATAGTCATCATATTTTTCCACTAGAGATAATAAACTATAGAAAGTTTCATCATAATAACCTCTCTATTATCTCCCGGACTCTTAAAAAGTTGGCATTATATATTTCAAATATATTTGTTTGTGTGTAATATGTATTAGAACACTTTGTGTGTAATATGTATTAGAACACCACCACTCATTGTACATGCTTGTTGATCTTCTCTCTTTTTTGAGTTCTTTTACTAGTTTTCTCTATTTCCTTTTGTGTGAGAGAGTCTTTATAAGTCTATAGCCATTACTAGCTTGTAGATGAAACCAAAGTTGCAATGAACTAATTTAATAATATAAATAATGAAAATATTAATATGAATAGCTTATGAATAAAATTGAAATTATAATGTCTAGTTGTGGAAATTATCAGGCATGTAAGGATAGTATTATAATAATGAAGTCCTAAAAGACCCTTAATTAAATCATGTATGATCACACTTATTTTTATTTCTATATATATTTCTTCTTTGTGATTGAAGATAACACCTCTACAGATAGTGTAAAATATTTGTCTTTGAGATTGGCTATAATAGCCTAACATGGGCCACACTTAACTATGGCAGGCGCATGCTTTTCCTAAAGGATCACATAGCTCTCATTTTATAATATTTTCTATCCCACCGCTCCAAGCCACCGATGATCTCATCCATAGCAATAGGAATTTAGCCCCTTTGTATTGCCCTATATTTCCTAAGCAACAAGCACAAGAATAGTTTGCGCTCTGATACAATCTAAAGGGCAAAAACTTGACAGGCAAAAGCTTGACAATCTTCATTGATGTGCAGCAAACAATACAATATAATTATATAAACAAGAAGGAAGAATAGTTACAACAAATAGTTACGATGTAAATCTAGTGTAATAGTCCTCACAACAAAACTTTATAAGTTAGTTTCAATATTATCATACTCTTATCATTGATGTGCAGCAAACAATACAATATAATTTTATAAACAAGAAGGAAGAATAGTTACAACAAATAGTTACGATGTAACTCTAGTGTAATAGTCCTCACAACAAAACTTTATAAGTTAGTTTCAATATTATCATACTCCTATTTCTCATGCAAGGGAAAATTACATATTTATTAATTTATTTTTGAGAAAACCACAATTACATCTAATCTACATCTTTAATTTTAAAATAAATTCAAAATCTAAATAATTAATATCAACTATTTTCTATAGAAACATTACCATTCCTTGTTAGGATAAAAAATTGAATTGAAAACAACAGATAAATAGAATTAATAACACACAACACAAACAATGAGACACACAGATTTATCATGGTTCGGCAGTTGCCTACATCCACACTTGAAGCAAGGGAATCACTCTATTATTCACCAATCTGGTTTACATATACACAGCTGCAATCAGCTCCAACAATTAACCTTTATTAATGAATTGCAATCAGCTCTTAAAGAGCAAGCAAAGAGAATATGAATAGCCAAGAGTTTTGGTAGAAAACAAGGAAGGAGTCCATTGGACTTCAACTTCCAACAATCTCCCACTAAAGGCCAATGAACTGCTACAACAAGTAGATTCCCCCACTCAGTTTTTCTATCAGTTATTGGAAAGGCCGAGAGAAGCTCGACAAAAATCAAAATTCTCCCACTTAACCACTTTAGTGAGCACATCAGCTGGGTTCAGGTCGGTATGAATCTTATCTACATGAAACTTGTCTTCTTCGACCATATGGCGAATATAGTGACTGCAAACATCAACATGTTTTGACCGTGACTGAGATGTCTGATGTTTAGTCATAAAAATTGCACTGCTATTATCACAAAACAAAGCAAAATCTGATTGCTTCAAACCCAACTCATTGAACAAGAGTTGCAACCATACCATCTCTTTTTTTCCCTCAGAAAGAGCTATGTATCCTACTTCCGCAGTTGATTGAGCAACTGTATGTTGCAATTTTGAAGCCCAACTAATTACTACCCTGGCAAATGTGAAAGCATAACCATAAGTCGACTTTCTTTTGTTTAAGTCACCGGCAAAATCAGAATCAGTAAACCCTTGCAAAACTACCTTGTCCTTTCCAAACCATAAACAAAAATCAGAAGTACCTTTGAGATACCTCAAGATATACTTAACCACCTCCCAATGTGATTTTCCTGGATTAGCCATAAATCTGCTCACCAAACCCATGGCATGAGCAATATTTGGTCGAGTAGATACCATAGCATACATGAGGCTTCCAACTGCATATTTGTATGACATTTTATCCATAAACTCCTTATCTTCTTGTGTTTTAGGACACAAATGAGAAGACAACTGAAAATGAGAGGCTAAAGGTACACAAACAGACTTAGCATCTGCCATACCAAATTTGTCCAAGACTTTTTTAATGTAGTCTTGCTGAGATAGTTTGAGTTCTCTCTTTTTTCTATCCCGAAAAATAGTCATTCCTAGGATCTTCTTTTCTTCCCCTAAATCTTTCATGGCAAATTATTTTGCTAAATGAGTCTTAAGTTCACTCACAATCCTCATGCTTGTATCGGCCACTAGCATATCATCCATATAAAGGAGAAGAATGACAAATTCGCCATTAGGAAGCTTCTTGTAATAGATACAAGGATCAAACTCGTTGTGAGTAAACTTGTGATCAATCATGAACTTGTCAAATTTAAGATACCACTGTCGGGGGGCTTGCTTAAGCCCATACAAACCGCATTTCAATCTGCAATAAAGGTGTTCCTGTGCCTTTTTAATGAACCCTTCCAATTGATGCATAAATAGTTCCTAATCAAGGTCGCCATGGAGAAAAGTCGTCTTCACATCGAGTTGTTCAAGTTCAAGATCCTAGGCTGCAACTAAGCCCAATACTGCTCGGACAGTAGTCATTTTACCTACTGGTGAGAAAATTTCTTTGAAGTCGAGGTCTTGCTGCTGAGCATATCCCTTTACAACCAGTCTCACTCGAAATCTTTTGTGACCATCGGCTTCATCTTTTAGTTTGTATTCCCATTTATTTCTTAATGCCTTTCTGTCTGGTGGAAATGGCACCAAATCCCATGTCTAATTTCTCACTAGTGTGTCCATTTCTTCTCACATTGCAGCGTGCCAGTTATCACGGTCTAAATTTTTACAAGCCTCTTTGTATGTTGTAGGCTTTGTTTGATCAAGGATGAGAAAATAAGGTTCAACCTCTTCACAAAACAGTAAGTCATAATTAGAAAATTTTGCAGGAGGTCGCTTCTGCCTGGTTGATTTCCTCAACTGACTCTCTGTTGGAGTAGTAGAATCATTATGTATTCCCTATTTATGCAAATTTGTATCTCTCCCATTGTTAGTCTACCTGATAATGTCCCTGTTTTTGCGTCTAGTAATGTCCCTGTCTGCAGGGTAATTGAAATCCTATGGATGTTAATCCGCATTAGATTCAGGCAATTCATGGGAAAATGAACCTCCAAAACATCGTGCTCTGCCTGCAATGACTATTTGTGCAGAGAGCAGGATCTACGGGAGGGGGCTGCCACATCACCATCGATAATTTGGATGCGCGATGTTGGTAGAGACCCCGTAGAAGCAGGTGAGTGCAGGGGACGGGGTGGTGCAGAGACCGTTGCATGAGAATGGGCGGGGAGCTCACGGGAGGGAGCTTGTGCAGAGGGGAAGGACACTGCGGGGGGTTCACAGGGACCCTGCAGCATTGGCAGGTCCCGCGAGGAGTGAGGGGAGGCTATAGGGAATCCGCGGGGAGAAGGAGAGGAGACTGTGGGGTGTGGAAGCTATAGGGAGCTCATGGGGTGTGGGGAAGATGATGATTGTGGTGGGTGGAGTGTAGAATGTTGTGCAGTAACTGGTGGAATTTCAGACCACCGTGGTTCCTCCAAATTTCTTGTGACATCAGTGCGATTTTGGGGAGGCTTTTCTTTATTTTGTAGACCCCCAATTTTAAATTACAAGAAGACCAAACATTTTCATCACTCCCTTCTTCATTCTCAGACTGAGAATTGTATTCAATAGATGTAGATGTCATAGGACCTCCCACTGAATGAGAGACCGCAGGTAGAGCGCTGGTAGTCAAATTCTGAAATAGAGACATAGGGACATATTTTGTCTCTGATTTATTTGCATCTTGTAGTGTGGGAAAGGAGCTTTCATGAAAGTCTACATCTCTGATGTGAATAATCCTTTTGTGAACTGAATCTCTGCTGTGAACATCTCTGCTATGCCATTTTCTTGAGGAGTGAAAGGAACAACCTGGATTCTTCTAATCCCATTATCAGCACAAAAATTATCAAATTCATGTGAACAAAATTCCCCACCGTTATCGATTTGTAAACATTTAATCCTATGCCCAATCTGATTTTCAACTAAAGCCTTGAAAATTTTAAATTTTGAAAACACTTTAGATTTCCTAGAAAGCATATAAATCCATACTTTTCTTGAACAATCATCAAGAAATGTTACAAAATAGTTATCTCCTCCAATGGAGGTTACCTTGATTGGTCCAAAAACATCCGAGTATACAAGCTCCAGTGGTGTTGTCTTTGTGTCACACCCACCTTTCAAAAAACTGACTCTCTTTTGTTTGCCATAGAGGCAATGTTCACAAAAGGTTAAGTCAACAAGCTTGAGGCCCGGTAGCTGATTTTGTGTATGCATAACATGGAGACCTTTCTTGCTAATGTGCCCAAGTCTTTGATGCCAAAGATCTGCTTTGCTGTCCTCAATCACCATTGCAACTCCCACTTCTCCATGAGTCTTAAATATGTATAGACTTCCCACTTTATTACCATTTGCAATCAGCATGGTACCATGGGTTACTTTCCATGTATCCAGGAGAAAATTAACATTAAGACCTTGACCAAAGAGCTATCCAATAGATAACAAATTCCACTTCAATTTTGGGACATGGCTAACATCTTTGAGCAGCCATGTTTTACCACCTTCTAATGGCAGCAATATATCCCCTTTTCCTATAATTTCACAAGCTTTGTTATCTCCTAAAAAAACATTTCCAAAATGACCTTCATGGTAGTTAATGAACGCTTCAAGACATGAGGTAGCATGATAGGAGGCACCATAATCAAGCACCCATAAATCCAGAGTAGTGTCGGTTGTCGAAAGGATTAAAACACTATCATCTTTATCATAAACTTTATTTTCTTCATTGTCTTGCACTCTCTCTTGTGCTCTTTTTAAATTTCTGCAATCCTTTTTCACATGACCAGCTTTGCCACAAAACCAACATTCACCATTTATGTTTCTAGACTTCGATCTCTTTGTTGATTTCAAACGTCTATGGTAATTATTTTTGCCTCTATTATGACTTATACCTCTATTATCGGTACTGACCACTATTAAGGCTTCACCAGATGAAGGTTCATCATTCTTTCTTCTCAAATCCTCGCTGAGAAGAGTAGCTACTACATCATTAAAAAATAACTTATTTTTACCGGATATAGATGTGCTAACTGCTATTACAACACCATCCCAGCTGCTTGGTAAAGAACATAATAATAAAATAGCCTTGCTTTCATCATCTTGTGTCATCCCCACCGAAGTCACTTGACTAATCAATGTATTGAATTCATTGATGTGGTTTGCCATAGCACAACCTTCAATTTCAGTTTGTACAATTGCTTCATAATAAAAACTTTATTTGTAGTCGATGCCATTTCATACATGGCTGAGAGTCTATCCCATACATCTTTTGTTATTGCATCACCCATGACATTGAAGAGAACATTATTGGATAGTGAGAGAAAAATTGTCGCTCTCGCCTTCTTGTCCAATTTTTCCCAATCTTCATTAGCCATCCCAGCTGGTTTCTTTACTTTCCCTTCAAGTGCGAGTGAAAGGTCTTACTTTATCAGCAAAGACTCCATCTACACTTTCCATAACCTGAAGCTCTGATTGGAGAACTTATCTATATTCAATTCTTCCATGATTTTGGAAATTCAAAAACCAAAATCTAAACAGTGATTTAACCTCGCTCTGATACCAATTGTTAGGATGAAAAATCGAATTGAAAATAATAGATAAATAGAATTAACAACACACAACACAAACAATGAGAGACATAGATTTATCGTGGTTCGGCAATTGCCTACATCCACACTTGAAGCAGGGGAATCACTCTATTATTCACCAATCTAGTTTACATATACACAGCTGCAATCGGCTCCAACAATTGACCTTTATTAATGAATTACAATCAGCTCTTAAAGAGCAAGCAAAGAGAATGTGAATAGCCAAGAGTTTTGGCGGCAAACAAGGAAGGAGTCCGTTGGACTTCAACTTCCAACATTCCTAAGATAACATGAAAACTACTACTATTAATATGTTTTGAATTATATAAGTAGATAGACTTAAATGTACACAACTATCATTAATTTTGATATAATATATATTATTCAACCAGTTGTCTTCTTAGTGGTATATATATTATATGAGAATGGGACAATAATATATATTGTCCAATCATGAATCTTATATTGATATATTGTTAGAATTATAGCTATATATTCAAATTCTAGCAAGAAATAAAAAATAAATCTAATTTTATTTCTATTGATAACATAGTCATGATATTCATCTAAAAATTAGAGTTTCTAATTGTTAAAAATGTAAAATTAAATTATAATATTACCATAGATCTTTCTGAAACATGAGAGCAATAGATGTAACAAAAAAAAAAAAATACTCATATTAATGATATCATCTTCAAAATATTTTATTTTCTACACTTAAAATTTTTATTAGCTGAATAGCACATGACTATATTAGCCTTCAATAGTATATAAAACAAAAAAGGAATTACCACCACATAAAATAACGTGTTCCTTTCATGAAAATCATATTGATTTATTTAATATCCATCACTACAAAATCGTCTAAAACTAATCTTCTCTATTCGTCATAATACTTCAATTATTCATATATATTTATCTTTAGGAATCTAAGACTATCCATACTAATAGAAATACTACATTGTAAATCTTTACATTCATTGTAAATTAATCTTAACAGATCAGTCCTTATGGACCATTAGTTTTTTAGTAGAGTTCCTTGTTTTGATATCATATGTAATATCCCAATGGATAAATAGAATAGCATTTTTTAAATTTTTAAATAATCAAAATTTAATCTATGTTATTTAGATTATATGAAGTAATTTTAGAAAAAAAACAATATCCAATGGTTAGTAATGCTAACCTTCAGTGAAACTTATACTTCTTTGTATCATACACAATAGTTATGTTTGAATTAAGAAGAATTTTGATTTGATTTTGGCTTAGGGAAATATATCATAAAATTTTGTGTTGCATATAAGGGAAACATATGGATAAATTTGAATAATTCGGTAATAGGCTTCAATTATAATTAGATATCGTAAGAGTATTTCTATGCATCAGGGATTGTATGATTTAACAAGGCCGCGTTGAAACATAGTTTCTAAAATTGGTAAAGCAGTTCAATTTGAAAATAAATAAATGAAACATGGAAATGGTATTATTAAATTATTTTGCGTAAACAATTTGAAAATACTTGCTCAAGCAATTTGAAAATAAATAAATAAAACATAGAAATGATATTATAAAAAAATTAATAATATCATTTATATTTTAATAAATTAAAGCTAGAGGTAAAACAATTCAACCATGCGAATATATTTTCTTATAATGAAACAAGTGCCACATAGTGGCGAGTACTTGCCTTTGTTGAAATCTTAAATAATGTGATTTGTATATTAGAGGGCTGAAGAAATGAATATTCGCATAGTTAGCAATAATCATTTACAATATAAGTGAAATGAATATTCGCGTTGTTAGCAATAATCATTTACAATATAAGTGATTTGATCATAAAATATAAACGAAGTTGAATATGAATGTACACAACTTATTTTAACAACTTAATTTATACCAATAAATTATGCAAAATATTTTTGTTATTTGAAATGTTTTTACAACATATGTTTACAATAAATACAAGAGAGATATCACATCAAATGCATTTGTTTCTATTTGGTGTGTTGTTTTGTATACAATTTTCACCATGCATAAGTCTTATTGCATTTGTACTTACTAGTCTAGCCATTCTTTGAGAGCTTGAATAATCTTGAAAAACTATATTTGATCATAAAAATGATGTTTTTCCAATCATGAACTAATCTTTAGTATTTCATTTTGTTAAGACCCATACTCTCCTTACGTTTTACAATAATAAATTGATTTATTATTATTTTTTATATTAATTTTGTTATCAAGTAAATTTTCAATATGAATTTTTTATTTAATATTATAAATATATGATAAATTATATATATTAAAAAAATAAAATATAATTCCTAATAAATCATAGTTCAAGATTAATTGTCATGACTTTTTTAGTTTTTAATGTATATTAATTAAATAAAATAAATTATATATGATAATATTTTTTATAAAAAAACATCAATAAAACTAATTAATCTAAATATTTAACACAAAACTACTAATATGCTTGGTATTGAGCTTCAATTGATGGACTACTAGAATATCAAATATTAAATTATTAATCGGTACCTATATTCCCGCCTAAATGGTTGTCACGAACATTATTTGTTTTAGATTTCCGAAAAATCCACTTATAACAACAAAAGTTGTATTGGCCAATCAGGATACACAAAATAATTAGAAAAAAAAGTTGTATTGTCAAAGTTGTATTGCACAAATAACTTATTCCAAAAAGATAATTTTTATAATATGTTAAAACTGTGTCAGGAATTAATAATTCACTCTTTCTTAGACCAAGAGGAATTTTTACATAAGTTTAATTATATTCCAGTTGTGAGTCTAACTAATAGCCATAAACTCATGAATTAAATGCAAGCTCCTATAGTCTTAACACAGAGACGTATGGTTATCTAGGATTTATGATATATAGTCAATAGATATGAGTTACATAAGTAATACAATTTCACACACTTCCTCAAGTCCAGTACTAAACCATATTCTAAATACTACTCAATGGACATGAGGAAGTGAATAAATTTTAGCTAACTAGTAGATATGTCTATAGAATTGACACAAGCTTCTTCTCTCATGTCACATATGCCTATAGTCCAGTTAGGATGCATGGTTCACTTTATGCACTCACTTATTGTCTTTCATACACATGAAAAACCATTATACTTAAGAAACTTGGTCTCTTGCTTTGATAATCCTTAGGACATTATCCTAATGATGCTAATAAGCTTATGCAACTTCTGAATCTGTATCTTAGCAGCTCTCAAAATCATTTACTAGTAAAGGGTAGCATCAAGGCTTCTAACAAGAACGTGCCTTTTAATATGTAACTATTCTTGAGAGACATGAGTCACAAATCATCTTGAAGCACTAACAGTCACAAACCTTCTTTCAAGAATCGATGACTATAGATTACCATGAAACTAACTTACAAACATTTATCCTTATTTCACATATGTGAGTGCCCTTATGCACTTAAGGCTATTAAATCCATATAATACTTTCCATTTTGATCAGTATAATGTTTTTATGCCAAAAATAATTTGTGTAAGCATTTAGTTTCCGTTTCTAGTTCTCTATGTAATAGTGAAAGCGAATGTCGCGTTTTCTTTGTGGTGTTATCATTTCAGCGTGTGGATGTTGAGCAAAGAGAAGATGCGGTAAAAAGCATGGTATATGAAGCAAGTGCAAGGATAAAGGACCCCGTGAACAGCTGCGCAAGTGAAATTCATCAACTTCGGAAGCAAATTGTGGAGCTGGAATCGCAGTTGGCAACCAAAGAAGAAGAGCTAAAGCATATCAAATTTCAGTATGATAATCATGTATCTCAACTTCTTGTATATCCAACAGTTGCCACATCACAACCAAGTGAAGATATTATGTATGAGGAGGTGGATCCATTGTTTTCCTGGGGGCCGCTATGGGAATCGAGTTTGATTTAAATAAACTGTTAGCCAACATTCCACGTTTCCTAAAATCCTAATATTCTGGTTGACTGTGTTCCACATTTCCATTTTCTGTCCACATCTTCTAAATCTGTTGTGTTGGAGAGCTCTATTTTGTTTTGTCCTCTAAGTCTTAGTTGTCGTTAAACTCTCTATCAATCAATCATACCTGTGGAAATTTTCTTTTTGTTCTCTCTGCTTTCATATTCCTGACTGCTCTATGAATTATATATACTTTGCTCCAAGGAACAGCTAATTATATCAATTAAGAGATATAATTTGTTTATATAGATTTCAGTTTTATTATATGATGTGTTGCTGATATTTTTACACTGACAACATGATATGCACCCCTAGAAAGCGAACTTGTAAAATTGACCAACTTGCTTCCACCTTACTTTCTTGAAAGCCAAGTGTTCTAGCAACTACCCTCTAAAGGCATTGTTGTTATATCATTCCCAAACAAGAAATGCTGAGAAATATTTTGTCCGACAGTAGCTTCGCAAAATGATAGTTTAGTTCATATCTCTTTTTCAAGAGTTAATTGATATCATTATCTTATTAGGGTTCAGTGCTTCGATTTTGGGGTTTCATTTTGCCATATCGTAGCTTGCGCATTGTTGGATGGTCTAATGTTACTTCACGCTCAATTCTCCAACTGCCTAGTATTGAGAGATGGTGCCCACTATTCCATTCCTCCCATGGACCTGCTTCTGCTTATTCTATCTCATGGCTTGTGATTAGGCAGTCTTCTACTTAGGTGTAGTAAATCATTGAATAAGATTAATCTTTTCAAAGAATATTTATTTTTTAATTTTAAATATTTAAAATAAATGTTTTTTATATATTTTGGATAAAACAACATATTATAAGTTTCAATCTTTTTATATGGTTTATTTGAAATCACAATGTCCTACAATATACAATTTCAGATGAGACCTTAAAACAAAAACAAGTAGATGGTTAGAGTGCATTGTTTGGGCTTGCTCCACTTAAATACACTTTTGTCTTAGACAAATGTAAGAAGACCAGTCAAATCTATACAAGTCTAACATATATTTACTACTTAATATAACTTAAGACATGTTGCTACCTACTAGTGATTGGACCTACATTTATAAAATCAATTCTGAGGTAAAAAATGATACAAATTTATTAAATAAGAAAGTATTAGTATTTCAAAAGATTAGAAATTATTCGGATTTCAATAGATTAGAAATTTCAACATTCACACATTTGTATATCTCTACATGAAGGTGTGAAGATATGGGCTCTTTCATGAAGTATAAGGAGGAATTAATAATCAACTTGAACTTAGAATTTGATTCTATTAAGAATAATTTTAGTTGGAATATGATTTTAATATAAATATATTTTATATTATATGTTTTGTAGTTTACTCCATTTTGTATTTTTTATGCTTGTGTCACATTTGTTATAATGGTATAAATATGGACAACACTTTAAAAAAAAATCATGGTATTATAATGACTTTTTAATAATTTTTTTGAGTGTTTCTAGTTAAAATAAGTGGGGAAGCCACTCAACCCATTAAATATAAACCAAGAAGACCAAATAGGAACCATAATTGTACAAAAACAACAAAATAGGGCAATCGACAAAGACATGACAAAGATAGAGCCAGAATCATCTATAAAAGGGAAGCACACCATACATCCGAACCAGAGAAAGACCCTGGTTACCAAAAGGGTAACAAAATCACGACATCACCTAGCTCTACTAAACTAAAATAAATCATAACAAGCTATGGGATATAAAAATTTTGACATGACTGGGCCCAACAAGACAATCTGAGTTGTCAAGGTTGAGAGGGAATGAATCCTCTTTTTTCTATGAGAAATAATCCCAAAATAACCATCTTTGTCCAAAAATTTGAAAGGATCAATGCTCGAGAATCCATCAAAGGCAATAGATGAATCCGACAAGCAAGTTTCCAAGCCCCAAAGTGGAACCTAACAATCTAGAGAAATGAAGTCTAGAACTAAGTAAGGGACGAGGCCACAACTTGGAGTACCAAAAATACACAGAAAAAACAATAGAAGTACAAGTCATTAATACAAAGGCCACAAAAGTAGTGGCAACCAAATCCCAAACAATGCAAGTAAACAAGGTAGGGGCCACCTTAGAGAGTCCATAGGAGTAGATATATCATGATCTACCATCAAACATATCACAACTAGCAAGAGGAGCAGAGTTTGAAATTGCAGAAAATACCATATAATGACAACATTTAGCATCATTCCACCTAATCTAAGAGGAATGAAGGTTGGAGTCATGGGGGCATGCAGAGGAAAGATGTCCAATAATGAAACAACATCTACAATGGAAATGGATCCCTTCATAGTCCAGTATTTATCACCAAGATGGATTGTCAACCTTAAGAGTGATCTAAGTAGGGTAGGGCTTAGAAAGGTCTAGGTCAACCAAAACCCTAGTGAAGGACATGTGGGAGAATATATTTGATTAGGGGTTGACTTTGATTAAATTACCTAGTGTATTAGCAATAGCTTTCTAGGTAACATTGCACTGGAAGTAGAGAGGAATGTTGGTAGCCTTACCTAAGTAAGGGAAAACTCAATAGGATTCACCAGAGGGTTTAAGTAGGGAATAAAAGGGAAGATGGAAAAAGAATAATTGTCTAAGTGTTAGACGTTCACAAGTATCATAATATCTCTATCTTTAGTATAGTAAAAAATAATAACAAATAGGCTACAAATGTAAGGGTAATTTTTAATTTTACTTGAAACTAGTGGGTTCTAATGCACATACATCAATGAATGGAGAGTAGGGAGGAATGGCCAAAAATGATTGAATCTATCAATAAGTGTCAACTTCTGAAAATAGGAAATTCAATCTAGCACCTCCAAATACCAAGCACATCCTTCAAAACAAAGTAGACACACGGTAAGAATTGAATTGGCTGGGCAAAAGAACCCGTTAAGGATTTGCACAAAATGTTCATGAAGGAAATTTTAAGTGGGGAATTAATAGAGGATGTAGGATTTGGGTTTGAAATATCCACTGCAATCTTGCAATCAGGAGAGTCATTTGTCCTTGTAACAAAGGGCAAGAGATGAATGTTTGAATTTGAGGAGTACGAGGCCATGAGTTGGAGATTATAAGTGCTATAAGTATATTTTTAACTATTATTTAATAAGGTTGATTTCAATTCTAGATTAGTGATTTAAATTATTTATCTAGTTTTTTTCCTCTTGGTAATATTTCTCTCACGTCACCATGCTTAAACAATATTAATGTTTTTCCTATAATGTTAATAAACAAGGTCCACCCACTTATAAGTTGGGGTAGTTATAAATCAAAAAACTTACCTAGTTAAATAGGAAACTAATCACTTTTACATACATGCATAAAATTTGACAAAAGAAAATATTTACTACTTCATGTCACATATATTACACCAAAATATTTACTTTTAGTACTGAAAAAGTATCCAACATATTTTTCAGTCATTTTATATATTTTGTCAAGAACATCCATGCTAATAGTCTAAGTCATATATCTATTAGCTAGCAATTTCTAATAGTGTACCTACCTAAAAGTGTTATGTCACCCAAAGTCTCAAAATTCATCACCAAGGATAACTAAGGGATCCACTAAAATAGTAATAAAATTCTTAACAACTAACATTGAGTTTCAAATTTACATTACAAGAAATAGTTAAAGAAAAAAAAATACAATTCATGGGCCAAGCCATGAAATTATTTAAGAAAAATTATAAAACACAATGCATATCTGCCTCATTTCAAGTATGCCATTAAAAATTGGTTTGAAGAAAACATTTCCAACATTCTTAAGGTTTGACTTACTATATTTAATTTTATTTCATCTAAGAATTTATTTTAATAGCGTCGTACTAAATGGATGCATTGAAATAATAGCTCAAATTCAAAGCATGTAATAGAACTTCAAAAATATATTCAACTAGGTCAAACACACATGATAATGTAATTGAGTATATCTACTCATATAATCAACTTAGTAAGAATTACATATTCAAATTTCTTATTTCAAATTCTAAATAATATATTATTAGGAAAAAAAACTTTTAGGACATATCAAAAAATACTAAATTCTTTGTTAGAGGGAATATAAAATCCAATAAAATAATAACATGAACATAATCAAGTGAAATAGTCCTCATAGAAAAAATGGAATGTCAAATCTCAAATGAATATAGTTCAATGATATACAACTAATGATTTTATTCAAGAAGGGTTTCGTCTTGTAATATGATGGTTGATTTGTGGCATTGTTGAGAGTGCCACCAAGGTTCAAATTACCTTTGGGCTACTATGATTGTAGACTTGTGCCTTTGCTAATGTAGTGTGCATTTTTTTATATGTGTTCATGCCTATTCCAAACAATCATTGTGATGGTGTGTCATGGGCTTTGTGTCCCTATTGGGCTACAATTTTTTCAATTCTATGTTGTGTTTGTTGCATTAATGTCGAGGATAAGGTCCCCCATTTGTGGTCTCCCATTGTTATGTGAAACAACTATGTAGTTTAATAATACTTAAACATTATAAAAAGTTTAAAAATACAACAAAAAAGTATGTTATAATAAAACATCATCTAAGGTACAAATAAGGGTTCTACCAACACCTATTAAGGCATACACATGCAGACAACATCAAATATACTACGGTTCATCCAATTAAATAAGAAGGAAGATACTTCTAGCATTAGGATTGTGGAGTATCAATTCTTATTATTGACTATGAAATTTTTTGAAATGTATCATCCTATCTACTATAGGATACACTTAATAATATTAAATATTCATTTTAAATTTTATTAATCTCCCACATAGTCATTCCGTGAACCCCTAAATGGTGTTTGGGACAAGAGGTGGATTTATCTCTCATTTCCTATGATTATATTTTTTTCCTATTTGAATTTGTAATTTATTTTCTACATTTCTTATTGATCTTATCCCTTAGTTTCATTTCAATTGCATTTTTGGTTATATTTGATGCTTATTTTTTAAAAAAATTGCACCGAAAATGATAAAAATTGTAAGACATAAAAATTGTGTAGGAAAGCACAAAATTTAAAGAAACTTATTTCAAAGTGGAGACCTATTTAAACTACCCCATAAAATAAAAAGTTTAGGGTGGTGAAATTTATGAATTTGTCATTTTAAACATCAATAAATATGAAAAAAATTCCAAAACCATCATTGATGAACTTAAAAAGTCTTCAAATTTTAGAAATTAAAACTTTTAACAATGACATTTCAAGCCTAACAAAGGGGGAATACATGTTTCATAGCACATTCCAACTCTAAGTTTCTTTTAACAAAATTCTAGGATAAAATAGAAATTTTGAACATCAAAACCTACATATTATATATGTAGGAGTAATAAATCCACATAAGGACCTACTACCTCCTATAAACCTTCACATAAGTAGAGAAAACATTTTACCAAATTGAAAGTATTGAGATGTCAAACAATCAACAAGAGAAATGATGAAAGCACCAATAAGGTGCAAGAGTAGTTATGGAGTAGGTATAACCAACTACCCAACTACAAATATCAATACAACCTAGGAAATATTAAATGACAACTAACCTAAGGTTGGACTTAAGCATAATGAGTAAATAAAATTTACTCAAACACACCCCCTTAAGTGCAACTTAGAGAGAAGATAATTATATACTATGATAAAGATGCAAGATGCTTCCTGACTACAAACCATTTTAGGTATCCATGTAGAATGCAAATGGGATGTGAAACATTCTCACAGAGTGTATAAAAAGAGAAAACTATATGGGAGAAAACTCCTCTCCAAAAGAGAGAAACAAACAAGATGCATAGATGGAGGACTCAATCACACCCTATAAGGACTATATACATCATGTATATATTATCAATTACACCCCATAGAAAGGAAAAAAAAGAGAATTTATAGCCCCCCATAATGTGGAATATCCTACAAAAATGTTAAGTGCTTGAAGACAAAACATAGTCCAATGCCTACAAACAACATTTCTCCCCTTGGTAAGAAGATAAACAAAGTACGAATGCAAGAATGCGTCACATTTTTTATAGGAACTAGAAAGTTGAACCCAAATATCTGAAGATGATGCCTCTAAGTTCTACTCATATGCTTCCAAGTCCTATAAAGATGATGTTATGAACCAATCAAATACATACCCGATCATAATAGAAGACAAAAAACAAGGAACCAATAGAAATTGATTGTGAATAAGCTCCAAAGACAAAGATGAAGTGACAATAGTTGTTCCACAATAATCATCAAATAGGAGAGATAAACCCTCAAAGGTTTCCTCCGAATTTGAAATTTGAGACTCCAAAAACTTTGAACAAATGTATGACAAATATGAATCCCAAGAAGGGAGACAATGATAATCCTATTAATCGAGAGTAAAATCCAACCACTAATAAAAAAATGAAGTTGTAGTACTACCAATTTCTTGGGCCAGGAAGAATTGAAAGAATGTGGTAAGCAATATTCAAGATGAGCCAACCAAACATAAAAGATGACTCCACCAATATTTGTTTTCACTTTGATGAAAAAAAAAAAAACAATGATAGATAAGGAAAAAGCTCCACATAGTTGAACCAAATGCAATTGTTGATACAAATTACAAAATAGACTTCTGCAATAAAGCATTGACTTCCACTTGTAGCAGAGTGAAATAAGTTTGTAGGTCCAAAACAAGAAAATACCTCTATCAGAAAAACCTTTTAACAAATGCTTGCATAGCAAATAACAAACTAGAAATTGCATCTTGGGGTGCAATGGGTACAATGAATGGGTATATAAGGTCAATTAAGAAACAAACTAGTATTTTTTGGATAAATTTGTGTAGTACATGAGGTCAATTTGATAAATTCATTTTAGGGGGTTTGAAGTGAATTGAGGATAAGTGATCTTAGGGACTAAAAAATTGTTGTTTTAGGCTAGTTGTATGCATAAGTTCCTAAGATTATATTTTTCATTGGAGATACGAGTTCTCCAAGATTAAAATCATTGTATCTTTAATTATTCTATTGTTTTCTCTCAATTTCCTTACATGCTCAATTTAATTTAATTTAATTTGGTTTTGTAAAAGTGTATAATTATTAGTTCCTTCATTAGAGATAATATATTTTGTATGGTTTGTATATGCGTAGGCAAAATATTGTTATGAAAGAACTAAGAAAGAAAAAAAAGAAAGTATGAAAAGTGCATGTAATGGGGATAATTAATGGTGTGTGCACTAGAAAACAGAACTAAATGGACATCACTTTCTATATGGAATAATAATAAGACCAGTTATATAACTTTGAAAGGGCTAAATGCTATGTTCCACAGTGGTTCATGAATGGGGACAAGGATGAGAACAATGAGGGATGCATTTAAGATATGATAGTCTAGAGGCCACTTTTTTAGGATGGCAGGGGATGGTAGTATATGTATATTATACAAATATCCAGAAAGAAAGATATTTTATTTTAGAATGATTTTATTTTCTTAAGTGTATATATTTAGAATGCCTTATATAGAGAAACATTATAAAATAACTATTTGTCAATTATAATTGTGTGCAATTGGGTACACCGAACAATTTTATAATATTGGAGATGATCATAGTGTTGCAAGGTGTGCAACCTTGGTCTTTGTGTAGTATAAGCGGTGGGTTTGCGACATGGCTTAACCACCTCTCATGGATTCTATGTGTCTGGTGGTTGTAGCGGGCATTGATAGGCCAACCTTTTGGTTCAACAAAAATTGTACCCAACAAATGGTATCAGAGTTGGGTTAGAGGTTCAAACCTCCCTTGTGCTAAGGGGGAATTGTTGCAAGGTATGCCCCCTTTGTCTCCGTGTACCACAAGCGGTGGGTTTGTGACATGGCTTAACCACCTCCTATTGATTCTATGTGTCTGGTGGTTGTAGCGGGCATTGGCAAGTCAACCTTTTCATGCAATGATAACCATACCCAACACATAGTAATATTGTATATAGTAATTAAGAAATTAAGTACTATTTCTAGAAGAATTTGATGACCATCATAAAAAATCATCTTTATGTACATATCAGGTGTTATTTTTTTTAATATCAGGTGACACTTTCAAATGTGTACTTTTTTACACTTGTGTGCATAACAAATCCCACATCTTGCATTATTACCACCCAAAAGCCAAAACAATAACTATAAGTACATACAAAGACAACCAAAAAAATCATCAAAATTTGATGTACTATTTTGGAACTGTGGGTGCGTCAAGTTATCTATAATGACTACTAGAAGATTG
Source organism: Cryptomeria japonica (assembly GCF_030272615.1). NCBI lineage: Eukaryota > Viridiplantae > Streptophyta > Pinopsida > Cupressales > Cupressaceae > Cryptomeria > Cryptomeria japonica. The sequence continues at coordinate 779,365,191 of NC_081407.1, forward strand.
CCCCTATCTGTAGTCTTGATTTTTTAACCTCTAGATTTCTTATTTATGCTCATCTCTTTGCTATATGGATTTATGATATTCATTCATAGAGTGATCAAATTTTCGCTATCTATTTCTTTTCTAATTTATGCTCATTGTTTTTCCCTTTTCAACTAAATCTATTTAAATCATATAAGGTTCGTCTTGATTAAAAAAATAATTTATAGGAACGTATCCACATTTTACCTTATAATTTTACATTTATTAAGAGATATTATTTACTGTATTTTGTTGTGAAATTACATAAGTATGGTCATATAATTCTAAATATAATCCTTGACTTCGCCTTATGGTCATTATTTTCCACACATGGGTAAATGCACAAAGTTCATGGGTTGGGAAAAGAGCCCGCTAGAAACAAGTGCCTAATTTTTACAAATCGGGCACTCGTTTCGCTTCGGGTGCCCAAGGCGTTAAAAAACGGGCACATGTTTTTTGAAAATGTGTGCCCGTTTTGGTTCGAGTGCTCGAAGCTAAATAGGCACCCATTTTTTGAATGTATTTTTTTTAATCCATTTCCCATCATTTTCACTACTTTAAAAATGGGCAAACATTTCAGAGGAGCACGGGTACCCATTTTTTTTATCACAACTGACTCCCCCAGGCCATTTTTAACCTCCTTCTAGGGATGTATTTTCCTTTTTTATATTCTTTTTTTATTTTTTTAATTGTAGTGTTTTAAACTTCGAAAAATGTTTTTTATTTTATTTGATTTCATGTTTAAAATAGTTTTTAAATATTCCAAAAAACATGAAAAGTTAAAAATAGTAAAAACTTAAAACCGTAGGAAAAAGAAAAAAAAACATAAATGAACAATAAACATTAGACACAAAAAAAAGAATAAACCCCGGAAAGAAAAATGAACAATAAATCTTAGTTAGAAAATAAATGAACAAAAACAATTTCAAAAAAATCAACAATAAACCCTAGACAAAAAATAAACAATCAAAAAACCCTATAAAATAAACGAACAACAAACCCTAACAAATTAGCGAACAATAAACCCGATATAAAAATCAACAATAAACCTGCCCTCTCTCTCACACACACGTACACATTACCCTCTCTATCATTACACTCTCAATCTCTCATTACCCTCTCTCTCTCACACACGTACACGTTACCCTCTCTATCATTACGCTCTCAATCTCTCATTACCCTCTCTCTCTCACACACATGTTACCCTCTCTCTCTTTCATTACCCTCTCTATCATTCCCTACTCTCTATCTCTCATTATCTATTCTCTCTCTAACTCATTGTATCTCAAATTACTCTCTCTCTCTCTCTCTCTCTCTCTCTCTCTCTCTCTCTCTCTCTCTCTATTTTAATCGTGCATAAAAGTTTGAATGTTTAAATTTATATTTCTAAATGTTGTATTTAATTATAAGTTTCTTTTGTAAAATTTAAGTGTTTAATTTATGTTTTGATGTTTAATTTATGTTTAAATTGAGCTTTAAATTGATCATGTGTTGAAATGTTACATTCTATATGTTTCCAATGTTATGTATAAATATTAAACATGTATAGTTAGAAGTTAAAATGATATCCCAGGACACCTAAGTATAACCTACAACCTTTTAAGATACCTAGGACCCCTTAAGATACCTAACTACCCATTAGTAGGAACTTTAATACCATAAGATTCCTTACCTTCTCTCTCTCTCTCTCTCTCTCTCTCTCTCTCTCTCTCTCTCACATATTACCTACTTTTTGTTTCTTTACATACTCTCTCTCTCTTACTTATTATCTATTCTCTCTCTCTCACTCATATTACCTACTCTCTCTCTCATTACATACTCTCTCTCTCTCTAATATTACCTACTCTCTCTCTCTCTCATACTACCTACTCTCTCTCTCATTACATTCTCTCTCTCTCTCTCTCTCTCATATTACCTACTCTCTCTCTCTCTCTCATGATTATTTTTATGATTTTGATGGAACTTGTACTAATGCATCTTTAGATGTTAAATCAAATTCATGTTCCATATTAAAAATGATTTATATAATGATTATTAAAAAATGATATATATTAAGAAAAATAAGTAAAAAAGTATTGTTTGAGTTGCATGGGCATTATAATGTTTTATTTTGTAGAATATTTCTAATACTTTGATTTAAGTGGATAATATTTCTTAAATGATGCTTATTATTAAAATAGACCCACCTATTAATAATATAGATCTATGTGAGTTTCCTTTTTTTATATTTAAATTGGTAAATTATATTTAATTATAAGCTTTTTTGAAAGGTGAAATGTAAATTATATAGTAATTGTGAATTTTCATGTTCGTATATATATGCAGATTATTTTCACATCATGGACGTGTTTGAGATAGATGAGCTATTAGGTCTAGCACCACCTCCACCCCCTCCACCTCCACCTACACCTCCAACCAAACAGTTGAGGCAGAGAATTAGTAGGAATATTGATTCTTTGATTAGGGATATCCACACCATTAGATGCGAACCTCATCCTCCTCCATAACTATTATGCCTTGCACATAGTATGCAAGGGATTGTTCAGTCTATACAAGCTTTAGATAATGAGTTGGAATCATAGTTGGAGGGAGGGATTGCATTGTTTTTATGTTGATGGCCTATCATATAAACAAGTCAATGAATTGAAAATAACAAAAAAAGATTTGAAATAATATTTTCTGAACGCTAGGATGGGTGAAGAGATAGATCCAAAGAAGCCACATATCTCTATTCGATGGTGTAGGAACCCTAGCATAGCTAGACACTTTTGGGAGCAGTGGTGGATGGTCTTTGATGATCCGCCACACTCCAATCATGAGGTGCCCATGTATTTTTTTTTTAAATTGTGGGCCGAATTTGAATTGGGTAAAAAACCCAATTACTTTGATATTAGATAATTTCAGGGGGTTAGGAGAGGCATGCCCTAGGATAGGCCAGGAAGCAAATTGTGCAATAGATTTACAAACCATGTGCACGATGATACCTTAGTCCCTCTTCCTACACCGGTTGTTCCAGCACCTACCCATCATTGAGCAGTGGATTCTTCTTTTGGTTCATTTAGTGCCCTATCAAGGAATTTGGTATAGAAGTTGCACGAGGTGAGGGTTGCCCCCAACTTAGCACATGTTTGCACAAGTTGCGGGAATGTATGTACGGGTCCACAAACTAAGGCTACCCCTGGAGGAGATGCTGATTTTGATGATGTTGATGCTGCCCATATTGGTTACGATGATGTCAAGGAGGTTGCACATGATGATGCCATCTCTTCATATGTTGATCTCCTGTGTGTAGATGATGATCAACCTAAAGAGGTACAAATTTATTTATATAATTTACAGTTCAATATTAAATTCCTTATATATACACATATGAACCATAACACGAGTCAATTTTTCTGAACAGAGGATGCATCATACCATATCATTGAGGGACCGACATCATGTTACCTCGATACCTAGAGATGTCAGTGCCCCATTTACGATATGCACTTTCATCTAGATACATTGGATTGATATGTACATTTTAAATAAACAATAAATATTTTAATGTAATGATGTTTATGATATGTTTTTTCAGTTTTGTAGGGTGCTTCATGTAGCACTGAGGTGGCTAGTTCTTCATGTGACCCGTCAACCACTAAGGCTCAGCATCATATACCACTAGTATGTTTTTGATCCATTAATTTCAAGTATTTATATGCTTAATAATTTATGAAGAACTCTGATTCATGTTCATTATTTTTTGCAATTGTAGGCTTCTGGATTGTTTGATGGTGCATCACATGTATGCCTTCACCCATCAATTACTTTGGCTGCACATGACAAACCATATGTATGCTTTTTTGCAATAAACTTGTATTCTATATATATACTTTATAATCTATGTATATACAAGTTTGATTCATGATTTATATATGTTGTTTAGGTCGATACCACTACCAGTATTTGTATGGCTCAAAAAATCTCCACATGTGTTCGATATTAGTTTTCATATGAATCCTAATCAACCAATAAAACATTATAGCATTCTTGAATTGCTTTGTCCAATTATCTGACCATAATAGATGTTGTGTCATCTAAATTTTATAAATATGATTAGATCAGATCAGGATACTACTCTACTACTGTTAGATTTTGAGAAGACTTATGATAGGATAGAATGGAGTTTCCTAAATATGATGTTGGAGAGTACATGGTTCTTTGAGCATTTTTGCAAAATGGTAAATACATTGATGAAAGATGCTAAGGCTTTTGTGGATATCAATGGTAGCAAATTAGAAAGCTTTGACCTATCCTGATCTATTAGATAGGGGTGCCCCTTAGCACTATCTATATTTGTGATTATTGTTGACACCCTATACTACTTGCTAAGAGATTCTATTGTCTTTCCCAAGGTGAAGGGTATCACTCTACCCAATGGGGAAGATTTATCTAATATTCAGTTTGCAGATGACACTACTATCCTTGCTAGGTTAGAGGTAGATAATATAGATGTAGTAATGGTCAAATTAGATATATTTTGTGAAGCATCAGGGAGTAAAGCTTCTCTTCCTAAATCTGTTTTTCTTGGATGAAAATCACAACCTCCTGATTGTTGCAGTATATACTCTTTATTGTGGGGTGGACCTAATAATTTGGTTTGATACCTTGGTATACCATTTGTCATTGAACCAAATATGAGGGCTATGTGGGAATGGATTAAAGGGTTGACAGATATAAAAATCTTAGGAAATGGAATAGACATTTCCTCTCTCTGGCCAGGAGAGTGTATGTCTATCAATTTTTTTTTCCTTAACATATATTATACTTCAGTTTGGCTCTTTAGTGATTACCAATTTCGTCATATTCAAAATTTGATTAGGGAATTTATGTGGTCAGATGGGAAAGGAGGCAAGAAAAGGCATGTTGTTAAATGGCAGTGGTGGGCTATGATTAAGAATAAGGGTGGTCTTGGACTCAAGGGCCTAAGATGGAAAGGAACCTCCCTTGTAGCTAAATGGATTTTTTGAGCTCTTCATGTAGAGAAACCCTGGAAATTTTTTATTAGACATGATATTCATAAATCCACCCCTAAAAGAGGCCCTAGCTGGGTAGGGTTGATATTAACTCATATCATTGCTAGGGATTTTGAGGTTAGACCCTCTGGGTATCATGTCTTTAGGTCAATTTGGAAAGCCTGGGAGATGGTAAGAAGACATATTTTTCACAATAATATTATTTGTGAGAATGGGGAACCATGTGGTGAATGCTATATATGGTGGAACTTGAAGTACAATGGTAAACCAAAGTTTCCTTTAGTACATGGATGCTCACCCATGTCTTGGGCAGGGAAAGGATTAAATAAACTCTCTGATATTGTAAGAAATGGACACCCCTTGAGCTAAATTGGTATTATGATAAAGTAAGATGTGTCCGCCTCTAAAAGGAAGACTTACATTATGTTGAGAGAGGCTTCTTCACCTATTAATCTCCCTAAACATTTCTCTGGTGATAGTTCTATATTTGGCCTCTTCAAATGGTTGGATGGGTCCCTTTTTCCTAGAACCAAAGCCAAGAATATCTACTCCAATCTTGTTGATAATGGATCTTCCTCTCCCATGCTGAATCTTGTTGGAATTTGAAAATAGATGCCACCTCTTAGCAGAAGACATTTGAGGCCCTTTGGTGCAAACCTATTGAATCCAAAAAGAATTATTTGTACTGGCAATTTATCCTTGAAAAGCTTCCCATCAAAAAGAACAACGGGGAGTCCAATATTTGCTCCTGTTGCAGAAATGCTAAATCTATTAGGATTATAATTTTTTATTGTATTTTTGCCAAGAAATTATAGAAAATATGTGCCCTATGTATTGGTATTAATATTGGTATTCTTGATATTGTAACTAGTTATATCCAAAGCCTAAAGAAAAATGCTAATATGTTTTGGTTTGTTTTTTTTGTTGAAATATTATGGTTGATTTGGAAATATAGGAATGATAATATTTTTAATGGCAGGGATAGGGACCTTACTGAGTCGTTGAGGAGACTAATTTTTCATGATATTTATGGGCAAGTAATTGCGGCCATGAGGTTAGCACGAAGGAAATTTGAAAGGTTTTTTCATGATGGCTCAGCTAGAATATTCACCTAGTCTAGAACCTCCAGAGATAGATCCCCTTTTGAGATAGGCCTAAAAAAATTCATAAGAGAACTCAACACACATCATGACAGAGGTTACCAAGAACAAACTCACAATACTCATGTCATTGAACCCTTCAGTCATCCATATGTTGATCTAATACTGTGGGGCAAGGTCTTATTGTGGTGTGATGGTCTGTAAGGATGGACCACTTGGGTGGAAACTATGGGAGATTCTAGCTCTCTAGATGGAGAGATATCTTTTGATTAGACTCTCTCTGAAATTTAATTGTTTATAATATTAATACGTAATAGTTATGATATAATTCTATGCTAATGGGCTTTCTAGCTTATCTTGGATGTAATTTATTGGTTAAGTAAGACTCTAAGACTCTAGTAGAATTTATATTCTAGTTGGCAGCAAGTTCTAACCATATGTAATACCTTTTATTGGGAGACCTTGGATGATGTTATATTTTGTATTGTGAACTCTTTATATTTAATAAGAAAAAAATAAAATTAAAATCAAATTACAATACATATAGTTTGAGCTACAATATATATAATTCTAAGTTAGAATTATCATTGAAATGACATTGACTATTTCTATTTTTAAATTGTATAACTTCAACCTTTTAATTTCACTTTCACAAATCTTTACTAGTAGACTAATAATGAACTAATTCAAACGACTATTCTTTTTCTTAACATTAAAATATAATAATCGTTACAAATTAAAAGTTTAGATAATTAGCTTATTACATTTATTACTTCTATTACAATAATAAAACAACAAGTACCATTATGTAGAACTTTAAATATATAAAAAATATACCTCTTTCAAATATTTTAATACTCCACCTTATTACATGTTTACTAATTTGTCCCTTACTTACTGATCTCTTATTCCTTACAAAATCCTTAAAATTTCTTTGTATTCATCAGTTTTCCTAAAATTAATTATAAGTACCCACAAGAATTTTGAAAAAGGTTTATCATAATTTTTTCGTTGTTTTACAAGTTAGAAATAATAAAAATATTAGGAATAATTTGACATAAAATACCTAATACCATAGGTAGCATACATAACTATAAATTCATAACAACCAAATATTTTTTCTTTTAATTTCCAAAAATACTCCTTATAGATCAACAGATGTTGCAAATTAGTTGTTGCTCACAATAATGCATGGAAAACAAAAATACTAAATGCAGTAAGGTGTTCCCATTTGTTGAAGAATCTCAAGTGTAAGAAAATGTTTTGAAGATTTCCAAATAACTTTGATGTAAAAATAGTTCATCAATATATGGAGATGGAAAGAGATAGTGGTGAATAAAGAAGCAAGGCTAAAGTGTTATGTTGTAATAATGTCATTCAAATATTTTTTTATAACTTTTGTCTTATCATTAATATGTGTTGGGCTCTAATATTAGATTGAAAAAATAACAAGAATTTACATTTGTGTAGTAGAAAATAAATGATTCTATTAAGAGTTACATTTAAGCATGTTACAATGTTGCTTGTATAATGCATTTCCAAAAAAAAAATTTCAAACTACCATCTTACATGAATACAACTAATCCATTGATTATATATATATATATATATATATATATATATATATATATATATATATATTAAAAAATATAAAATTAGTGTGACTTTATTTATTAATAGAAAGCTTCATGTTTCAACAATTGAAAAGGTGAGTGAAGTAATTGATTCAATTTAATTAACACTAGATTGAAATAAATTGTATATAATGAACTCTCCATGATTTTACATGTCTAAAGTACTAGTAAATATATTTATAAATAAATATAATATATAATTTGACAAATATATTTATGATATAAATTAAAAAATAAATAGATTTAAATATTATTTAAAAACATTCACAAAATAAATTTATGTCACTTATAATATATTAAAATATATCATTAAAATAAATGAAAACAAAATTGTAAATACCACCTATTTGTAAATTTCATCATTGCACATATTACTTTGCTCAATATTTTTAGGAACAATTTATGAAGCTCCTGATCTTATAAATATTTAATTTTGATGCTTATATTTTAAGAATTATCTTAAATTTGATTTTTAGATGAAATCATTAATAATAATTTTATAAATTCAATTTAAGAGAAAAGACAAAAGTCAAGGAAGAAATTTGTGAAGCCACGTAGAAGCATTTGCTGCCTATAGCTGCCCTTTTTTTTCAAAACTTATTTACACGGTGTTACGTGAAGACACGCCAGCAATTGCGAGGGGTGAATTTGTCGCATTCTCCGCCCATGTTACGCCGCACTCTGTGGCCGCAAACCTTTTTTTTTCTTCTGCGTTTCATATAATACCAAAGGAGAATTTAGTCTATGTCTAATCGTCAGCATATGTGACGAAGGATGTCTCAAAGTAAACAGTCGGCTGTCTGAATGCTGGCATGTCGTATAAAACAAGACAGAGCATTTACAAAGTTTACCTAATAGTTGAGATTTTACTTAATAGCTTTCTTGACAGGTGTTTCATTTTACTATCATTTGGAATCAGAGATTCCTATTCTCCAGTGTAAGTTGAGACATTGATGCTAAAAATTAGCATAAGATTATCTAGAAATCAACTCTTGACCATGTTTCAATTCTAGAAAGGCCAGTGTCACAGCTGAAATTGTTCGTGTGTCTGTGCATCTGGAATATTAGCCCTGCGTTATAAAATATTTTATATCAATTTATCAATTTATCAAAATCAAAGGAGAATTTAGTCTCAAAGTAAACAGTCCGCAGTCAAAATGTCGGCATCTAGAAAGCTTTATTGAAAACGCGTTTGAATTCTAGAAAGGTGTGCACAGAATTTCTTTGTGTGCATCTGGAACATAAAATATTAGCCCTGCGTTATAAAATATTTTATATCAGCGTAGTGCTATCATCAGAAATGGCGAGAAAAAATATAGTATCCTGTGCAGCCTGTAGACTGCGCCGCAAGAAATGTGCAGAAGAATGTGTTCTCGCTCCTTATTTTCCTTCCGATGACCCACATAAATTCTCAGTCGTTCAATTGGATGGGTAGTTAAAGTCAATTTGAGTATTTATTTAGTCTTCATTACTATTAGTCAAGATATCTAAAATATAAAAACAAGTAAAGTATAGAATTATGCCTTTAAAAATCATTAAAATAAATATAAAAATGTAAATAAAATGATTTTCAAAATATGTAGAATTTTAAAATTAAATTTTTTGAAGATATCATTTTAAGAAAAATATATAAGAAACATATTTTTCATTATACTCTAATTTTTCAAACATTAGTCATCATTTCAAAATAAAAAAAGTAATCATTATTCTAATATAAAATAGAATTATTAAGAATCAAAACCTACATATTAGATTTTCTCAATACAAAATGAATAACAATCCAAATTGCAAAATATTTCCTAGTAAAAGGAAACTATATGAAATAATCTAGTTGGGGCATAGTAAAATTGGAAAAAAAAAATTCAAATAATTACATAATCTAAAAATACAACTACTCCAATAATGTGTCACAATAAATGGACTTTATCTCTTTAGTAATTAATGGATACATTTTTTTTCCTTTAATAGATACGTGTTCTAATTATTTCATCCCTTCCTTTCAAAATAGGACTAATGGGATATTATGTGACATGCTTCGACTCATTAAATATTTTTTATCAATTAATTTAGCTTAATAATTATTTCCCAATGGTTCACTATACTAATTCTATAAAGTTTCTTTGAAGTTTTCAAAATATTATTTCAAAATAATGGAGAAAATCAATAACATTTCATATCATTTTGAGAGGTTGTAATCAACAATTAAAAGATAAGAAAATAAATTGAAGTTTATAACTTATGATTGTCTAGACAATTCTTTCTTTTCTACATTTATAGACATAATTAGCTAGTTACACACTCCTTATTTCTAATTAGATTACTTTAACGAATTTATTAAAAACTAAAATTAAAATAATAAGATTAAGCAAGTATGATCTAAGTAGTTAACATTAATATAATTAGGAAGATAAATATTATATTACAATCCTACAACTTTGGTTGGGTTCTTAATAAGTTATCTTCCTCTTATTTCACATTATTTATTTTCTATATTCTTCCACTTTATGAGGGATCCTAAAATTATGGTTTAACATTTAAATGAAATTTACTTTTAAACTTTTAATTTAACGGATACCCAATCTTCATCCACAAAATTCCTCTCATTGTGGTGTTGACATTCGTCTCTAAATTATGTGTTATACAACCACTTAGCCATTCAAATTCCTATAGACCATTGCACTTGTTTGTAAGAGGAAGACAATGTAGACATTTCTTAAAACATTTATTCAAAAAATATTTTTAGTCTTTTAGTTTTATCTAAGACAAGTTCTAGTTTCATCTATATTATATAAATAAAATAATTTATAATATTGTAATGAATAAGGAATCATAAATATTTTCAACACTAATGATTTTTTATAAATTTTCAATAAATTATTTTATCATAATTGATAATGTATTTGATAGAAATGCAAATAATTAGTCAACCTAATAGTGACAATGAAAATACCATCTAGGTTTTCTAACTTTGGTAATCTGATGATAAAGTCCATCAATATTTAATAAAAAAGTTAAGCTAGTCTATTGAATTCTTATGAGAGGTTTTCCTTTTAACCATTTCATGTCGAGAACCCTAAATGTCTTCCTATTGATGAATCATTAATTTTAGATAATTTAGTAACCTTCAAATAATATTTAATGTATACAAATTACGTGGGTTGAAATCATAAGTGTTTATGGTGGTTTAATGTAGCCAACTCTAAGTAAATGGTTGCTCACTCATTCTTGTAAAGAAATAAATTATACTCTCATTTCTAGTAAGGTATTGACCATCATGTTGCATAGAAAATTAGCCTATGTGATTAGATCAAGTAGGACAATTTGGTTGTATATCAAATCATAAATATAGATAGTACCTGATACTTTTTACTTATGTTACAAAGGAATAGATTTCTGAACTTAGAAATAAAAATCTTAAACTATGTTCAATTTTTTTAAAGAATTTATATTGATTTGAAAATTATCTTTAATATAACACTCTATATGTAGGGAAATGGGTTATTTGCCTAGAGACAAAAAATAATATCTTAATTCTCTAATCATCATCAATCATTGAATGAAATAAACCACAAAATCTAAAATTCAATCTTAAAGGAGAGTTGGATACATTTTTTTATTATGTCTTCTTTTAATTTGGTTTGATTTGATCTGAGTATACAATGTCTAGTTAAAATGATGTAAAATTGATAAGATTAAGCATAAACACAGAGATAGATAATTGTTCAGCAAACATAGAACTATAGATCTACAGATGAGATGAAGAGAGGAACCTGTAGCTAGGATTAGGAGCTAAAAGTGCTAGACTATAGAGATAGGTGACCTATTCTAGAGGGTGCCATCATCAAATGTCACTTCCAATTCTATATTAGGAGACTCTAGAGATCTTTGCCTCCCATATATAGCCTAAAATTATTAGATAGGTGAGATAATTAACATATTTTAGGGGATTTTGCCTATTTAAAATCTAGAAATGCATGTCTTAGTTTTCTATATGAAAATATAAACCTTTTTGCTCTTACATTTGTGCATAAGCACAAGAAGAGAAAAAACGGTTGTGTTGTATATGGGCTTTGCTAAGTTAAACTCCATGTTTGTGTTTCCACCTAATCAACAACATTGATGATGTAAAAAGAGAGCTTACCCCTAGTAGGGGTCAGGCTTAAAGATAAATGAATTGTTTGATTGACAATAATATATCTTAGGATTGATAGTAGTAGAGATGTAATGCTCATATGACAATCCCTCTATGTGTTGATAGAATAACATGATATTTATCATAGCGAATTCCAATATTAAAATATACTTTAAAATAAGTTACTATTTCTTAATGCTCCTTATACTTATATCTTCTATTGAATGAGTATATTAAACTCCTAAATTGGAATGATAGAATTACTAGATTGTATATATGAATACTTATTCATATCCTTTTATAAGGTTCTCAAATTATTTCTTAATACATATTGACTTCCAATGGTCAAATGAAAATATCAAGATTGGATCACACATGGTAGGAACCAACACTTGCACATGTTCAAAATTGGGCCCCTCTTGGAAGGATTAGGGTTCTAGGTATCCTAGTCTACATAGAGTAGGGCACTAGGTTCCATAGTCCATTTAGATAGGAACTAAAAATGGTTATGGAAAAAGGACATCAAATATATAATCTAGTCTCAATATTGTCATATGAAAACAATATGATGTAATAAGGCCCAAATAGGCTTGAAATGATCTAGGAGACACACTAAAGCAAGGGCCTAGACTAGAGTGTAAAATTGTATGGGGATACAATTTATGCTACTATACTTAGCCTGCACTTTAACAGAAGTATGAAATTACACTTACATTAAAGTAGAGGTATGTTAGTGTAATTCTACTATTATTACATTATTTGGACAAGAATTATTTTGCAGAAAACTATGTATTTTTTGTTGTCAACATTTCAGATTCACTCGCAATACATAATGAGGAAAAGGAAAAGTGAAAAAATGGATTGCGAACATACACTTAAAAGAGAGAAAGGGGGAGTCGAGACTAGAGAACGAGGTTAGAGGGTGAATAGGGTGGTTGAAGGAAGAAGGAAGATGGAAGATAGGGAGAGGGGGAAAAAATTAAAACAAATAAAAGGAGTTAATTAAAGTATAAGAAAGCAAAAAGAGAAATAATAAACTATCAACAAACAAACAAAAATTGGCAAGCCAAAGTAGTAATAAAAGAGAATATGAGACATGTAAAAAATTGTATTATTTTATATTCATTTTTTATATTTTAAAAATGTTTATATTTATTAAATTTTTTTATTTTGATTGTGAAACTAGTTTGGATGACCAAAAGCCTATATTTGATAAATCATTTTCACTTTAACTAGACATCTTTACATAAAATTCAAAGAATCAAGTTCAACTCTCATAATGCACATTATGACTTCAAAAAGTCTTTATGGAAAATTAAGAAGGACAAAATTTAACCTACAAAGTTCAACTTTTATCTATGAAAGAAACCACTTATGTTGTTAGATGGACATTATGACCTCAAAAAGTCTCATGGAAAATTAAGAAGAAACAAATTCAACTTATGATAGTTTTATGTGATAACCTGAGCACTATCAAATCGATCGATAGTCTTCTTTATCAAAATAGATCAATTTGTTTTAAATTAAAATACAATTTCGTTGGAGATTTAATTTAAAAGAAAATATATTAAAGTGAAGGATGATACTCATGGTTTCTCTTTTATGTTGCTTCAGGGTGTGCAGGCTGTACAAAGAGATGGCATGATCACTAGCATGGTGTATGAAGCAAGTGCAAGGGTGAAGGACCCTGTGAATGGCTGCACTACTGAAGTTCGCCAACTTCATGAGAAAATTGCTAAACTGGAACTAGAGTTGGTAAGCAAAGAAGCAGAGCTAAAGAATATGCAGGATCAATATGATAATCTTACATTACCCTTGGGCACCAGATCGCTTGATGCTCAACTTGTTGTACATCCAAAAAATATCATATATGAGGAGGTGGATCACTTGCAATCATGGTGGCCATTATGGGAAGCATAGTTTTAGTAGATTAGAAATAATTCAGAAATTTTCAGATCTCTAAAGGGAGGTGTTGATATTTTGTCTATTTAGTGAAGTATAATGAAGAAACATATTAGAATTGGATTATGATATGAATCTTTTACTTGGACATATGACTCTAATATAAATATATATCAACCAAAAATATTTCAATCACATTATCAGATTTTAACCAAAAATTGATTCATTAGAGAATTTCTTATAGAAGATTGTTAATGAAAAATCTATATAGTTTCAATATGGAAAAGTAAAGGTATTGTGGATATTAACAAACTTCAGTAAGAAGAATGATTTAATGGTAAATAGATGGTGTCACCCTAAAGACACAATTTGTTGAATTAGAATATCGAATAAAATTAGGAAAAGTTAGATAAATAAAAGGATGTTGGTTTTACTAATTGTGTTTAACATAGAACAAAAATTCTTAAATCTTAAAATAGTTTATTTTGAAAATATAACTAGTCACTTGAAGTTTTTTTGTTTCAATAATAGTTATAAATATGGGTTACTAGGAGAATTTTTTGTTTCCTTCTATTTATGTCATAATTAGTAATATTTATTTATTTATTAAGGTTCTAATTTGTAAACATATTTTAAATGTGAAATATTAAAGAATTCTACAACTATTACAATATGATGTCATGTTAAAGATAAGTGAATCTTAGCAATAATAAAGATTAGCTAGCTAGCCCAATTAATAAGAGAACTTTTAACTTTTTTAACTTTAAACTCTATAAGACATAAAGAGATTGACATGTTAAAGATCTTAAAATGTAGTTCAAAATGTTGTTAATGATAAAAATACACAATATTTTTTCTACACACAAAACATTAAATAAAGACAAGGAGGCACAATTATGGTTGATAAAGAATAAGAAGTCATTGATAGATAATGATTTATTTAATGTAAAGTGGTGAGGGTATTTTTTTCTTCTTCTTTAGGCCCTTCTAAACCCATATGGGTGTTTCCTTAAAGTATAAAAATGATAATTGAAAAGAAATATTCATGCAACCAAGATTATAGTGTCTTACCAAACAAACCAATCTTCCAGCCTCAAAATATCATCCAATCTATTATATGGAAAAGAAAATCTAAAAGATATTTTTATTATAAATTTCATGTGTACATTAAAAAAAATATATATTTTTTTACATATATTAATAATTTCAACAAGAAATATAATTAAAAACTTTTATAGTAGTTATAGGCACTTCATTCCTACAAGTCTTCAAATCTTTATGCCTCTACACCTTCATAGATTCACTCCTCTTTTCCAATATGATATTTTCCTTCGACCTATAGCTCTCATGCCTACCTAACAACACAAACACACCTAATAAATCTTCTTTCTCTTCTTATTTTCCTCTCCTGTTGACAAGTCAAATTTCTACACCCTTCCTTATGTAATTATCTAGAGAAACCAGCTTGTTCTTTCTACAAACTTGCTAATTTTAATTTCTATGTTGTAACATTATTCAAGAATGCAGTTTATAGAGGTTAATACTGTTACAAGCTAGGGTTGTCATTGCACCAAAATATCTAATTGTCAATGCCCGATACAACTGCTAGACTTGTAGAATCCACAGGAGGCTGTTAAACCATGTCATGGATCCCTGTGAGGGACATTGGCCCACTGCCAACAATCCCCCTCCTAGTGTCACTCGTCGCGGCCTGCATGATTTGAACCTATGACCAAGCTTTGATACCACTTGTTACAAGCTAAGGTTACTATTGCACCAAAAGATTGACCTGTCAATGCCCGATGCAACCACTAGACGTATAGAATCCATAGGAGGTTGTTAAACCATATCGTAAATCCCCGCATGAGACTTTGACTCACTGCCAACAAATACCTTTGAGAGACATTAAAAGAGACACTTACAAAATCCATCTTTGCATATAGATCGACATGCAGATCAACTCTAACAAAATCCATCTTTGTATTAAATTTATTTTCCATCTATACATTCAGCAGATAATGATTCTCAACATATAATTCATCTTTCATAAATTCAAAAAAGTATAATTTTACCTCTTCCATCATTGTTACCACAATATCATCTTTCTAACTATCTACTAAAATATATTCATCTTCATAAAATCCATTCTTTTGTTTAGCATAAAAATGAGAAATGTTGTGAAATATCTCTTTCTCTATCATTCCCACAACCTTTACTTTCATCTTCTCTACACATTCAAATACCTTTATTTCCTCCAAAGGACTCTCATATACTACTAAACTCACCTCTTTCTCATCCTAAACCTCTACAACCTCACTTTTTCTCTATTATTTCATTATATCATTAAGAAATTCTACTGTAATATTTCCACTTGCCAAGCTTAAACTTCATGCACAACTTCATTTACAAATTCATCTTTTTTAGAAAAATAATTGGACTCCTTCATACCCATATTTTCCTCTTTTCTTATCTTTTCTATTATTTCTCTAGTTTCACTTAAACATCTTAGAATACTACTAACTCCATTCATTGTATCCTTGTACATTCTCTCTCTCTTTCGACAAGGATTGAAATCTCTAAATGATTCTCACTACCAACCCCCAATGCTTCATCTTTTTCATATTCACATAATATTTCAAACGTACAAAAAAACTCACCTTAACACCTATTCTCTACCCAACAAATATTTCTAGAAGACACACTTCTTATGTCTTCTACCAACTCTGTCTTCATGGAGGAACTATGTTCACCTTATACTTAACTTCAAACCTTGTTTGAGGACAACCACCATGATCTCAAACATATTTCATCCAACCCATGGTCCTATTGTAGATTTCCTTTCATTCAATGATTTATCTACACACTCAAGATATTTGGCTCTATTACTATTTTATGTAGTCTAGATTGGGGGGTCTTAACAAACTACCAAATCCTTAACCTTCTCAACATATAACCCAATTCATTATGTAGAAATTAAATATGAAGGATATTTTTGTTCTAACTCTCATGTGAACATTCATACAAAAAAATACTCAATAAAAATTACATATATTGATAATTTTGACAAGAAACATAATTAAAAATATTTACAAGAGTTATAGGAACTTCATGCCTACAAGTCCTTGAATCTTCAAGCCTTTGCACCTTAAAGGATTCACCCCTCTTTAAAAATCTGATATTTTTCTTCATCCTATACATCTTATATCTTCCTTGAACACCACAAACACACCTAATTTTCTTTTGTTCTCTTCTCCTTCTCCTCTCCATGTCAAAAGCTGGTTTTTTGTACTCGTGTAATTCTTTGGAGCACCCTACAAGTTATTTATCCAAAATTTTCTATTTTTGATTGGTTAAGACAATTAAAGACGAAATTTTATAGAGGCGAATATCTTTTAGAGACACTAAAAATATGCACCCAAATATGTTCTTTCATTTACTTCCATTTTTAAAAAAAATCCTCTCTATATGCTTTAAATTCATCATCAAATGCTTCTACATATGAAAGCTAATGTTGTTCCACCATACCGAAAACATTGCTATCATAGATTCCTTTCAAAAGTGAATAAAGGAAAGAACCAAGTAGTTCTCTTTGAGAATTTAAAGGATTTTTTAATTTTTTTCTCAAAAATCATTGCCTTTTTCCTTCATTTTAGACATGTGGAATGAGAGAATAAAACAAGAATGGAATCCCAATTACCACCTATCTTGTAAACACTTCGCTAAGAATTTAAGTGGATTAAATTAATTTATTTTTAATTTATGATATTTCAATTAATCCCTTCAACCTTTAAAACTTGGTAATTATATAGTATAATACTTAAAAATCACATAAAATACCCTTTTTGCTTCTAATTTTTGAAATTGAATCCAAGAATTGATAAAAACATATTTTTATCCTTAAGAAATTCCAAAATATGTTCTTCAAGATCCAATTTACACAAAAAATACAAAACATAAATATATAATTAAAATTAGTTTTTTGCTTGTACAAGATTACTTTTGAGCGCAAATGCTCCTACATCAAATATTAAAATATAATTTAGATCTTAAATAGCCATGTTCCAACTACAATCATAAACAAGTGTATAAAGTCTTATATTGAGTATACTTAGACAATTTTATACATGGCACAAATGATAAACATTACAATGAAACCACATAATATGAACCCTTTTATATGGGTGGTTTAGAAATCTTGTCATAAGTTATTCTTTGGATATTGATGCATCTTCAAGAACATGGTAGATTTAACACAAGTAAATTCACAAAATCATGGGAGATGAGAGGACTTCGAAAAAATAAGAGTAAATATTAAAAATATATTTTAAGGGGTTTGAAAATATTTAGTGAGTGTAGAATATATTTCAAACATTTCCATTGATCATATGCAAAATTTTGTAAAAACGTAGTACAAAAAAATTTACGCTTCACTATGAGAACAAAGAATACACTCTAAAAAAACTCATGGTAAAGCATACTTAATAATCTATATATAAAAAAGAACTGTATTATTTATTAATTAATTTATCTAAATATATTTTGGGATGATTTGACAAGTCTCTATTAGAGCTAACTATTTCATACAATAGTAAGCTAACACCTCTAACATTATAAACAACTGCAACATATACATCCCTTAAGATATAGAATGTCATTCAATAACTTGTTTTACAAAGAGAATTGAAGAAATCGTTGTTTTTTATTTAAATTTCAATATTTATCAAAATAGATAAATTTTGGTTGAATTAAAAATATTATTTACTTTTGAATCTTTTTGACGAATAAACATAGAAAATATTTACAAGTGACCAATATAAACATTGATTAACTCTCTTTGACATTCAAATGATCTATAACAGATATGACCTATGTGAAGAAAGTTTATAATTTATAGGATCATGACATATATATCAATCTTATTTATTCCTCTTATTGATATTATTGAATTGTTAATTTATAATGAGAAACAACCTATTCTTGAATTAAATTTTTGATAGAGAAAAGGAGAAAATCTAAAAAGAAATTAAATTATTACAACTTGACACACATGAATCCCATAATATTAATTAGGACACATGAATATGGATTAATGAATATGGCCCCTATATTTTTATGAGGAAAATCATGTGACATTTGATTTATAGAAAATGTTTAATAATTTTATTGAAGACCTCGTCCATTAAATTTTTTACAAATATTTAAGAAAATACATATTATAATATTTTCTAGAAAGATTAATTATTCTATATTTATAGATTCAAATACTCATATCCTATCAACAGGTTTAAAAAGGAAACCCTCACTTCTATGACTCAATTCCCTTCTAAATATCGAGATCATAGTTGAAGTCTTCCATGGCCACTATTTTTGTCATTCTATATAATGATATTCTTTATAAAATATTTATATAAAATTCCTTTTCTAAAGTAACACATATAAATCACATATGGTGACATGCTTTGAAACAAAAAAATGATAACTTTGTTTTAATTTTTTAAGAGAAATTACCTTTATAAAGTTCTCACTTGTAAAAAATTATGAAATGAATTTAACAAGTTTACTATCCTATGTAGGTTCCACCCTCAGAATGACTATTCCTAGAGATATTTCATTTTAGCTTCAATCAGAACGTCATAACTGATAGGAATTACAAGGAATCATTTTTTTTTTTAATTCTTATTGCTACCTTATGGAGAGGATGTTAGAGGAGAAATTTCTAGTTTAGCAGTATATTAGACTATTCAAATGTAGAACTATATCCTCAAACCATTTCCTCCTTGTGCAAAGCTTTCCATAGATCATCAAATATAATATCAATCATTTTCACCTCCATACTAGTACCGAGGTCATATGGCATTTTAGGGAGACAAATGAGATAGACTATCAAGGAGGCTAGAATGAGAGACAAATTTATGGAAGATAATGGGAAGATTCAAAGACTTTGTTGGTATATTGGCAAATTAGAGTTTCTTATTTGTACTCAATGGTCAACATCTATATAGACATTCAATAGAATCATTATGGATTTTGTCTTGACATCAAGTGTTTGGCATTGAAATATTATTTCAAAGACACTAAAATCTATGAATGAGGGAGAATTATTTAATAGATAGACAACAAGGGATTAAGGACATTAAAGGAAAGAAAAAATCTTATAATTCCTACTACATCAGTGGCCATGATCTAAGGGCTATTGTGATGGAATTCACTTGATACCCTCCAATTGGATGGATCTCTTCAGAAATATGTGATGTCTATTAGCATATATTACATTTTCCACTATATTGGTCATGTGACTATTGTAGGCATTCATGTTTAGGCAGTTATAATTATTGTTCAAAATAGTCATCATCAAATAGTAAAACACATTGACCTTGTCTTACAATTTTGTATCAAAGTAGATTTGATCTATGCCTATGAAATAATGGTGAATAGAATGTACAATGTAAACAAGAGTTAGGATAGACTATTTAAGTTGGTGGATGTAGGAGACTTGCTATGAACGAAGGATGTTGAGAATGGAATAGCTTATAGATGACAAGGATATCTTACTTCTAAAGATCGCTGGAATTTTAAATTTAAAATAAAATTGCCCTAAGTCTCCCTACCATTCTCCTACCTGCTAGGAGAAATTTATAGTGAAGTTATTTTTTGTTGTATCTCCAATAGTTTATTTTTTGGTAAGATTGTTTGAAGGCATTGGGATAAATTCCCTCCCAATTTCTCCTGACATTGTAGCTCCATTGGGATTTTGTTATGATTTACCATGTTATTTCATCACACGTTAATATAAAATTTAAAGAGAATCATTATCAATCAAGTGAGGTTAATATTATAAATTTAGCATTTTACTTCAAATTTAAACTCTATACTTCAAGTAGATGAGACTCCCAATAAGCTACCTATAGAGACCTATATCAACTTGAGGGAATCCTAGAAACAAGATAGTTGCAAACCTTTCTCCATAAGTGTGGGAAGAGAATTATAATTAGACATACCAGAACAATCTAGGAATCTCTTCGCATATTTCAACAGGAAGATTAAGGTGTGATGTTCCTTCTACCATTTCTCTAAGCCAAGATAATAATGAAGTAACCTCAAATCTATCATGTCAAAGGATTTCTTGACATTCCACTTGACAATATAAATGAGATTGTTGGAGCTTCCTATGAGAACAAGATAATCAACATACAATACAAGTATGACAATCTTTGTTCCAACCTTTTTGAGCTACAAATTAGAATCAAAGGGGCTATGCATAAAACCATGCTGCAAAAGGTGATTATCCATTTTAATGTTCCAAGATCAAGGGACTTGTTTAAGCCCACATAGTGACTATCAGATGACATACCTTGTGAGGATTGTATTCACTAATGAAGCCTTTAGGTTGGACCATGTATACTTCCTCTTCAAGATCACTATTAAAGAAATAACTCTTGACATCCATCTAATGAAGCCCCCACCCATTCCGTGTAGCTAAAGCACACACAACTAGAGTAGTTTTGAGCTTTGTAGTGGGGGAAAAGGTCTCTTCATAATAAATACCTTCTTCTTGAGCATATCCCTTTGCAACAAGATGTTCCTTGTATTTGTTGATAGACCCATCTTCTTTGTATTTGATTTTGAAAACCTATTTGTAGTTTCTTTCTTGGAGGGAGATTGACAAGCCTCCATGTATAACTTTTCATCAGAGATTCATATTCAGCATCTATAGCACTCTACTAATGGGGATGACTAACAGACTCACAAGATGTTATAGGTTTATTATTACTCATAACTGAACTCATCAATACTAGATTTACGTCATTTCTTTCCTAACTATATGTCCTTACTCTTGTGGAGAGGTGTAAAAGTGTGCCTAGGTGGTAATCCCTGATTATAGTTTGGGCCCATTTTGGATGTGGATGATGTTGTGGTTCTCAAGAATGACTATTAAAAGAAATGAGATCAACAAAAAATTCTTCACGTGGCTTGCCTTAATTTTCTTGTGAAGAACAATTATCAATCACATCATGAGACTCTGAGAGAAGTCTATGGAAAGAGGATGGATTAGTGTTGTGCAAGTGAGAGTCAAAATATGTCTCATCATGAACCACATCTCTACTCTCTTAAATATCATGTATCTTAGGATTCATGAGATGATATGCTTTGGAATCATGTTTCTTTTTGTTGTGAGTTGGGACATGCATATATGTAGTACAACCAAAAAAATGAAGATAAGAAAATGATGGTTTGCAACCACTCCATACCTCTTGTGGTGTCCTATATTCTAAGATATTTATAGGAGCTCAAATGAGCAAGTACATGTCTATTTGGACTGCTTGTACACAAAAACAATCCTCCAACTCGGCTATAGTAAGCATGTACCAAACCATCTCCATAACAATCTGATTATGTTGTTCTGCAACACCATTGTATAAAGGTGTATAGGGAGTAGTCAGATGTTGTGCCATGAGACTTTAGGAACTCCACAAAATCATTAGAATTCAATTCCCACCCTCGATCTAAATGGATAAAGACAAGAGGATTGCCAGACTCTCAAACAACTTGATGTTAGAAAGCTTGAAAATAGGAAAAAACTTCACTCTTCCTTGAAAGAACATACACCCAATCCTTGCAAGATAAATCATCCATGAAAAATTCAAAATATTTGCATCCTTGAAAGGAGGTAGACAATGGTCCATAGATTAGTATGGAAAAATCCAATATGTTCGATGGGATGATAGGTGCTAGACTTAAATGGATCTGAATGTTGCTTGTCTACAAGATAGTTAGAACTAACTAAAAAGGAAGAAGGAAGATGAGGAGGATCACTTACCATCTCTTGGGAGATAATCTAATGGAGAGAATGGGTAGAAATATGTCAATATATATAATTCAAAAGAGATGTGGATTCAACCATAGAAGCACAAAGAGAATCTTCAGAGGAGGAAACAACATCAAGGGAAAAAAGGTGACCATTGTTTAAACCTCTAGGAACAACCTTGTCATCTTGGGAGATGAGACAAGATTGGACACAATATTTAAACTGAAACTCCATCTTAATCTCATGGCTCAAGAGTTGACAAATAGACAAGAGACTGGATGTCAAACCTGGAACATAGATGACATTAGTGAGAGAAGATATTCTTGTGCCAAGAGGAATGGTGATAGAACCAATGACTTTAGTAAAAAATTATTTATCATTAGCAATCTGAATGAGATCATGGGTAGGATGCATATTGAATAAATATTTATTTCCTATCGTATGCTTGCTTGCACTAGAGTCAATCTACCAAACATCTCGTGATGATAGAATAGTTTGGGAGAATAGGACTAAGTTCTGATTGACACCACAAATTATAGTTTTAGGTGTATCCTCATCAAATGCCTCATCTTGTTATGCAGAACATGTCCTCTTTCCTATCTGCGATGAGGACATCTTCTCAATGATCGAGAATGAATTCAACCAGATGGACCTTCTTTACTAGAATTGCCTTGTGTAAGGCCATTGCATCAACAATAATCAATATCTTGTGTGTTTGTATGACAAATGTGATAGTAATGATTCCCTTTGGAAGATTGTTGTGGTTGTGAAGGCTTCTTCTGAGAAGATGGCTACTTCTGGGAGGGTCCCTTCTGAATCATCTTTCCTTGCTATTGTTGAGAGACTAGATATTTCTATCCAAAATCATCTTGTAGGGACTCAATAACCTGTTCTTGTTGAAGAAGATTTACAAATTTCTAGAATTTTGAAGGAAAGGATCGCAAGGTGATCAGGACAAGTAATTTATCTTTTACTTTCTCATCGAGTGTAAGAATCTCTGCTCAAAGAGTAGACACATGACATAAAAATCTCTCAAATTTCTTGCTAGCCTACATACTAAGCTTATGAAGCTTAGAATGAAGATGGAGAATCTTAGTCTAGTTCTTTGCCTTCTACATGGTGGAAACCACATCCCAAGCTTCCTTTCATGTTGTTGTATCTAGAACATATGGTTGAACTTCACTAATGATAAGTTGAGAGTTATCATCATCAAGGCTTTGGTATCTACCTTGTCGAAATTCTTCAGCTCATCAACATCGCTAGCACATGTGATTTCTCTAGTAACAATATCCGATAATTCTTCAAATATAAGAATCGTGTGCATCTTAGTCTTGCATGTGGCATAATTGGATCCTTTAAGAATTTGAGCATCAGAGAGTAGAATATTTGGAGTATACATGATAAACAAAAAAGAAAACATACTCCACAAAAAGTAAATTTCATTAATGGTGTCATGACATTTATACTTTTATTGAGATAGATGCATTCTTTTATGAATGATGAGAATAAATCATGTGGGTGTGATAGGATCATGTTGTGAGAAGGGAACAATTATGAGGGTACACCATATCCTTCTTCAAGCTATTTATGTAGTTTCTGTGCTTAACAACATACATGAAAAATAAAATATTTTTAAAGACCTTGTCAAATAAGCCCATCAAATTGTAGATTTCCATTATTGTAAAGAGCATATAACAAAGTGAAATAAAAACTACTACTATTTGGTATGACATTATAGGCAACATGATTACTAACAACACTACTAGCATCATCAAACAAATTTGATATACAAAGAAAAAACAATTTGTTTCCTCTACAACACACCAAATGATGAAATAAAATAAAAATTATCTTCTACAACATAGAAAGGAATTTTATTGGAGCACTATGTGACCTCACTATGCATCACTCTGCCTCACGTGATTACCTCCATGTAGCACTCTTGCACTATCAAACATTCTTCTCTACAACAATCTTGTCACAATGTCTACCAAACAAGGGCTTTAAGGAAAAGCACAAAGCATTGTCTATTCTCCCATGATAATTTATTTCTCCAATACCAAATATAGGTGCAGAAAATAAAGTATGAAGGCAATGTGATGATTATTAACTAGAGGAAATAAATATAGAAAAGAAAAAAATATACTTGTAATGGTGAAAAATTATGGTTAGGGATTAATTGAGCTAATAAAACCACTGATAAGACCTAATCCACCATTACATTAGGGGAAGATGGAATCTAATACATGTGACCTTGATAGATCAAGATTCTGATTAGATTTAAGGCCTCCTAAATGGGGTTCTTTCTTCCCTAAGTTTAATTGAATTTGATTTTTAAAATATTAGGGTAAGATAGTGAATTATTCAAGTACTTTGATAGAAACAATGAGCTATAGTTAGTGTATAGAGCCACCATCCTAGATCGAAGCAAAAGAGAATGATTAAGATCTGTTCCTAAAAGTTTGGCCTAATTTTTAGGGATTGTGCTGCTCTAATTCGAGCTAGTCCTCTAAATTTCTCACTATCAAAAGGTGAACGTGATCATCTCTGTGAATACTATCAATCCTCCCAAACATAGCTCTGTTCTTGTTTCCTTCACATAGAAAGAAGGAGGAAATTGTTGAGAATATGGATTTTCCTTAGGTCAAACCCTAGTTTTGGGATTAACCATGAAATTGAATTGAAAATTTAAATGAAGTACAACAATAGAATACTTTTCCTTGGAAGGAAAGGCTAAGAATGAATTAAAACCTAATGATATACCTTTAATCAATTTTTGTTTGTCTTCACAAGGAATTAGGGTTTCATGTAGCTAGTCTTCATAAAACATAGAATATGAATGTCATCTCCAATGCTTGAGACAAGACTGATTTATTGCTCACTTGAATTTGCTAGAGTGGAATTGAGACCTTGAATTCGTTAGGTGGTTGATTAGGGCTTCAATGAGAGGGGTAGACATTATTTTATACTTGTTAGTAAAAAATATTTTAAATTTTTGACCTGAGCCGACATAGGAACTAGATCCCCATCCAAATTTTGTGATCATTATGAGGCAGCAAAATGGGCCCTTTTTGAGTGAACCATGGCGCCCAATGCCATGGTCATGGAAATAAAGGCTCCAAGATCAAGGGGACATAATGTAGATAATGAAAAGTTGTGTTTGGTAGTTGGTCTGAGAAGAATCAGTGCTTCAATCAGGCGTTAGAGGATGAAATTCCAAAGTTAGGCCTAGCTGAGGACAAAATTATAGGTGAGTACAATTTAGGATGCTACAATACTAGCATTGGAGGAACATTGTTGGAGGAATGGTAGAAAAGGTATCGTTAAGGAATGATATAAACAAAAATAACATAACGATGATATTATTACACTAAAATATTATCAATGTTGTATCATTTTGCCTAGCTATTGTATATCCATATCAAATCAAAAGTGAGGAAATAATCATACACAACATTCATCTCTCTTTTAGCATTGAATTTCTATCTTCGTTTCTATTTCCCCTAATGAAGATGATATTAATTTGTTCTATCTTATTTTATATCTCTAGGTTGGGATCCCTTTTCACTATATTTTATTTTTGTTAACCCAACATGTCTTACACTTGAATACTTTTTTTTTTAATTTTTAGTTTTGAGTTGTATGCATTTTATGGATTCATATTTTTAAAAAAAGTTTCAATATATAAATCATGTAGTTAAACCACATCTCAAAAATGTTTGAAACATACTTTTCATTACTACGTTTCACATTCAATTTCCTAAAGGCTTTGGAAGATGTTGTGTTTTTTACAACTTCCCTTCATAAAAGATGTCTTAAATTTCACATTCACTTTCTAAAAAGCTTTGAAAAAGGTCTTATATTTTACATTTACCTTCTTAAGAGGATTGATGCATATCTTATGTTTTAAATTCATGTTATTAAAATCTTTGGTAAATGTTTATAAATTCATTATATTTGGCCTAGTGAGTACCTTAAAAAAAATTACATATACTTTAGTAGAGTTTCATGTTGTCCCTTTGAAGCCAATGATAGTTCCTCTCACAAAAAAACTCTCCCCAATGAGGATTTATTTTTGCTAGAAGAGATTATTAATACTTCCTTCAATAATATCCTTCTTAGGGATGAAGATTTGAAGAATGATGTTGATTCTTCTCCTATAATGTACCTACCCCAAGCGGATAATTTCATGCAAGAGGATTGTATCATTGATACATTTCATAGTGATACCTTACCTTATATTTACTTTAATGACGTCCCTTATAGAGGTGAATTATTTATAAGTTATTCTTTTGCCCCTCTAAAATATTATCCTACTCAAGAGTATACTTCGCTGCAAGAGGATGATATCACTAGCGATGTTTCCAATGCTTTCCTTCCTATATATGAAGCTTTAGACAATAAAAAGCCTAATCAAATTCATGTCAATAAAGTTCATTTTTTCAATCACACAAATGAACATGAGAAGCCTAGGATTGGTGCTAAAGGTGGTAAGAAGCCAACTAGACATTCTAATTAAATCTTAAACTAGTCAAAACCGATCACTCAAAGAGATATGATGAATCAAAAAATATCACAACTTAGTTATCATGCAATGGATTATACATATTGTTTATGTTGAAATTGGATAAAAAAATTATTGTAATTTAACCTATTAAATTCAACCACTAAACCTAGTTCTACGATGAATCCAACATAAAACTAATAGAGAACCTTAAATCATGCAAATGCCAATTAAGGAAGTATTATACCTTTACATGCTCATATTTTTCAATCTTCATTGTCCTCCTATATCCATTGATCTTTCTTTATATAATGGTTGCTCATATATTTTGTGTGCACAAAAGCTCAATAGAGAATGGATTGTACTTGAGTGTAGAATCCGATAGAGAATAGTTACTTGCTTGAAAATAATATGAAAGGATAGAGGGATGGATCTCTATTAGAGAGAGAACCATAGAAATGGAGGCCTAGGATAAAGAGGTGGAGGGATAAATGGTTGACTTAGATTAGAGGGTAGGTATAGAAAATAGAAAAATATTAGAGTGGTGGTTAAGGGTAAACCAAGAGATGAATGACAAGTTTCATGGAGGGAAAATGTTAATGAGTTAATTAAATAAATAAAGATTTATTTAATTAATAGAAGAGGTGGAACCAATTAAATAAATAAAAGTATTTATTTAAATTGGGAAAAGACTATAAAAAGATAAGTGAATTAATTAAATAAATGAAGATTTATTTAATTTGTAGAAGGCTTAGGATAAAATAATAAAATAAATAAAATGATGCTTTATGATTGCATTCCTTTCCTTTGATTTTTTCTCACAAATTCTTATTTCTTCCAATGTAGTACATACAGTGCATATGAAGGAATTTGAACATCTACTAGATAGTTTTCAACTCTAAATGGCATAGAGTTTAAATATGATTCCATCCTCACCTTCAAGAAGGAGTAGTTTTTGCCATCAAACATGGGAATCTTGTATAATCTATCTTGTTCCATCTCATATATTCCTCAAATGGCTAATATTCTTCTAGAATAACTTGGCTTTGATACCAATTATTGAGCACACCTTAGGACTGAGAGGGAGTGTGAATCGGTCTAGACCAAATACTTAAACTTTATTATTTAATCAACAAACTCTTTAACCTTATTTTTATTAGTAATAATGAAAGATAATAATGAAACACCATGCATAAGGAACTACCAGATTTACATTGAAAACCCAAATGGGAAAAATCCACAGTGAGAGTCAACTCACAATATATGAAATGATTACAATATAGTTTTAGGATCATTTCCCAAGAATCACATTGCTTCCTAAAGGAACTATAGGTTAGAGTGCAAAACCCTACAGAAAGATACAAAGCCAAAATCTGAAGATCACTTCTCTAGGTCAGTTTACAACGAGTATATGAATGAGAAACAAGTAGGCCTTCAACAATTATTCTTATCATAATGTCTAAACATGAAATTGTCCTTGAATCCTGATCTCAAGTGACCGACTCCAAAGTAATTACCACACGCTGACTTTGTAACAACATACTTTTACAAATGATATAATCTTGTAGGCACAACTGACACATTGATCCACATACACTCCCACACATCCACACACACATTTTTAACATCAACTTGATCTTCTATATATACCATATTCTTAATGCAAATATTAATTAGGTCTAGTAGAATAGAGGACAAGAATAGGTCCAATCAAATTAGCCACCAAAATATAATTGTGGTGAAATTAGTCTAATCCTGGAGATAGAGAGGACCTAAAATATCTTAGCACTTATTTCCAAGAATCTAGCAATAATTCACATGCTATCAATTATCCTCGAAAGATCAATAACAAGGTAACTTATAGAAACACCAGGCAACATGCCACAAGTCAACCCAAAACATATCTTATAGATGAGCAAGCCTAATGTGGATCTATACATACAAATGTAGGCACAAAAATCAATGCAACATAAACTTCTAAGGAATCAAAGATATCCAAGGATTTACTGGGTGCCAAGGAACCACACCAATCAGATGAACCAAATTAGTCTCCACCAAACATAGATTCCAATCACCATGCAATATAAAATAGAGCTAACATTATGAGAAGCACACTACAATGTTACATTAACATCCAAAAACATTTTAAAATCCTTTCTTCACTTCTTCATATTGAGATCATAGTGGACCAACATAACTGATACTAAATACTTTGTTTTGTAGGACCATTCAAGAATAGAACATAATATCATTACTTGTAGACCACACCATCATCTAGTAATTGAATCAAGGCATAAAATATAGACAATTTAAAAAAATTCTCCAACCCTCAATACTAGAAACATCAATGTAGAGAAATATAGAGCATTTACTGAACTACTTTTTGTAGAGAACTAAATTTTCAGCCAACAACAATTGCTAAGAAAACCAGTTATAACACTAGGTACATTAAAATATAGGAGATAAATGTCCAAAGAGAATAAATGGTATATCCATGTGTACAAGAACACATTTGAAAAAAGAATGTAGAGAATTCTTTTGTGTAGGCATCAATGCACCCTTCTTATACCAACTCACTCCATTAAGTTTTCAAGAACTAAACTATTCTAGAAACATCTACTTGTCACTCATTACATCATATTCATTATCTAATATTCATATTAATATCTCAACCTATCTAAACATCAAAATATCATCACTATCATCATCATTACCAACAGTCTCAATATAATCAACTCAGTGCAAATATTAGACACCAAACAGGTGGACATCCACTGAATATTTACAACCAATATCCATAGATTGCACTTATCGAGCTCTTCTTACCAATTAAGAAAGTAATGACAACAAAATATAAATGAATTTTATGGAAAAAAAATAGCCAAATAAGTCTCATGATAACATCTCCTCGATCGTCCTCATCATTTAATAGGCATAACATAGGCGATGGAGCAAAGAGGAATTTTGAATTCTAGTTTAGGTGGCAAGTCATGTGTTGGCCCTGCGATCCAGGACGCTAGTGCTAAGGACGGATCACGGGATGCACCTAAGACTACAAATCCTCAAGTGGATGGAAATGATCCATTCATTGGGGACTGACAATGAGGCGACAAACCCTTGGATCTGGGTGGAGGGGGAACGACACATGTTGGTGGTATCCCAAGACATAAACCCAATCGAGTGGATGTTTGTCACCCCTAGACCTCTTTGTTTGGTGTCAAACTAAGCGGAAAATCCTCTTTCACTGAGGTACGTAATATTTTTGATCCTACGCAAGAGAGCTTTGTGATATGAATTCCTGATCTTGTGAATTTATCACAATATTGCTTTGATGGCCTTGACTCTGGTCAATAAATTCCTGGGTCCTAGACCTAATATTGATATTTTTAGGGCGTATGCTAGAGAAAACTGGGCTCTTAAGGGACAGGTTGAAATTACTACTATACCGAAATGATCTCTTTCCCTCACTTTTTTCCTATGACAAATACATGACTAAGATTCTTTGTGGAGGCCCTTGGGTGATAGGGAAAACTTCTCTAGCACTTCAAAAATTGTCGCCATTGATGGATCTTAATAAATCCTTCTTTGCTCAAGCCTCTATGTGGGTAAGACTCCCGAGTCTTCCCCTGGAATTCTGGGTTGAAGATGTCTTTAATGGACTGGCAAGCTCTTTTGTTGAACTCCTATCCATTGATCCAACAATAACTGCTAGAAGAAGACTCAACTTTACAAGAATCTGTGTGGGTGTCTCACAAGGAATGCATATGCCTCCCTCAATAGAGATTAACTCTAGGCTTGGGAAATGGATCCAACAACTGGAATATGAGAGTGTCCCTTTTGTGTGCTTCCACTACAAAAAGGATGGACATATTGCTAACAAATGTCCATTGCGGGCTGAAAAGGAGAAAGCCAAAAATGAGAGAAAGATGCAATGGAAGGCTTAAAATCCCAATAAGAAGGAAGAAGAAGAAATACAGAATGTTATCATTCTTGATACCTTTGAGAAAAAATAAAATGCAAACAAGGAAGATATAGAGGAATCAAAGAAATAAGATAAAGAAGGAGCCCAGAATAGAACAAATGAAGGAGAAAATCCAAGCCCCAACTATGAAGAATAGAAGGAAGAAGAACTGGAGAAAGAGGAAATCCATGTGGTTCTACAAGCGAGTGATGAGGAGGAGGATTCGATCTCAGTCATAAAGGACTTGAATAGTGAGAACTCTCTTCCCAGCTTCGAAGATGCCCAACAATGAAATATTCTTGGAGGGGTTTCTTCCTTTGAGTCCTAGAAGTCAGTAGAGTATGTAAAGTATACCTTTCCATGTCACCAACAACTTCTCTTCTCAACATAAGCACTAAATGGGTAAATGAGGAAGGAAACATTGTTGCTCTGCATAGAGTTGTTTCCCTGATCCCTCTGGATGATGAAATCCAGCATAATGACACCATAGAGAGAAAGAAGGGTGGGCAAGGGGGGAAAGGGCTCTAAATCTACTCCCCAAATTACTCCTATGAAAACCAAGGGAAGAGCCAATGATGAAGTGGGCTCAATCCCATCAACGCTAAGAAGGATATCAACAACTCAAATGAGGGGCTTGGAAGCTAATAAGAATATTGCAGATGGTACCCAGCTCACCATTGTTCATGTATGCTCTCTCAAATGAATATAAAGATTATTTCATGGACCTTACATGGACTTAATGGCCTGCATAAATGGTAGTCACTCATGAACCTTGTTAGGGATCATAAACTTGATATTGTTTTGATTCAAGAAACTAAAATGTCTAAGGATAAAGTGGAAAAAATCAAAGTGCTTAAGAATTGTGGGGCTTTGGGGGGTAGCTCAGATGGTGCCTCTAGTGGCATAGTTCTCTTTTGGAACCTCCAGCATGTAGAGGGGAATCTTGTTTGGTTAGAAAATAATATGGTGTTAGATTTCACCATATTAAAGATGGTAAAACTTGTCTTTTATCTAATATCTATGCCCCAAATACTAGACAAGGGAGAAGCAAATTCTAGAAAATGATAGAATCTATTAGAGCTCAATTCAATACTGAAGGATGGCTAGTCATGGGAGACTTCAACATACCTCTCACGAGAGTGAAAACTTTGGGGGCATTTCTTCTAAGCTAGAGAGTAGAATGGATCTGATGGACTTCATTGATAGCTAGGCACTACATGATGTGGATCTTCAAGGTGCTAATTACACTTGGACTAACAGAAGGACTAGCTCTAATCTTATATAGGTGAGACTTGATAGGGCCCTTATCTCCAATGACTAGTTCAACCATTACAATTTCTCCTTGAATGCTCTTTCCCATATAGGTTTCGATCACTATCCGGTTTCTTTTGTGCCCGACCCTATCTCTAGGAGGAGAAACTTCCCTTTCAAATTTAAAAAAATGTGGATTGGCCACCCCAAGCTTGATGAGGCAATTATGGAATGGTGTAATATCTCAGTGGACGGTTCTTCCATGTTCTGGGTGGCAAAAACATTGAGGCATGTTAAGGACAAGGTTAAGAAATGGAATAAGGAAGTATGTGGTGATATTTTTACCTCCAAATTTGTGATCTAGCTAGAACTCAAGGACATTCAGGCTAAAATCCAATCTAATGGGTATGACAAGCTCTCTATCACCTCTGAGAATGAGATCCTATCTAAATATCATGACATTATATGAAAAGAGGAGGAATTTTGGAAGCAATGCTCTTGCTCTCTTTAGCTTAAGGAGGGAGATAAAAATACAAGATTCTTCTATATGACCGCCATGAAAAACAAACAGGCCAATAGAATCTCAAAAATGTCTATAGAGGGGCCTTTCCTTTTTAGGAAGAGGAAATAAGGAAGGAAGCTTGATTTTACTTCTCCTCTTTTATCGGCTGACTGCAATCTGGATAAAGGTCCTCAAGATTTACTCCTTGATGCAATCCCAAATATGATTGTGTAAGACCAAAATAAATTCCTCTTTTCTATCCCCTCTGAAGCTGAGATTAAGAAGGGAGTCTTCTCCTTTAAAGGCAATAAAGCCCCCGGACCATATGGTTTCCCGATGTTCTTCTTTCAGACTTTTTGGAATATTATTAGCGAGGATATTGTCAAGGGAGTAAAAGAATTTTTTGGTTCTAAGTAGATTCTGAAGGAGATCAATCCCACTTTTCTTGTTCTCATCCCTAAGGTCCCGGGTGATGATGCTATGGATCTTTTCAAACCTATTAGACTTTGCAACTCCTTTTATAGAATCATTTGTAAGGTTCTAACCTTTAGACTGCTTTGCCTTCTTCCTGATATCATTTCTCCTCAGTATAATGGATTTATTCTTGGAAGGAAGATTCTTGACTCCATCATTACGATCCATGAGAATATTCACTCTTTGGAAGAATAAAAAAAGGAGGAATTCCTAATGAAACTGGATCTTTCGAAGGCTTCTGATCGGGTACACTGGAATTTTCTTCTCAAAGTCCTTAAAGATTTTGGATTTGGTGAGAGAGTGCTTCAAATAATTTTCCAACTAATCTCTACCCCCTCACTCTTTGTTATTGTTAATGGTTCTCCTACCCCCTTCTTCAAGTCTTCAAGGGGCCTCAGATAAGGGGATCCTATATCCCCTATTTTGTTTGTTCTTTTGGCTGAAAGTTTGGGTAGATACATCAAGAAGCTTGTTTATAAAGGTCATCTGAAAGGAGTAAGACCATTGTCAGCTAATAGGGTTTGCTCTCATAAACAATTTGTTGATGACACGGTTTAGCTAGGATCATCAACTTTGAAGGAAGCGAGAACACTAAAATCGGCTCTGAATTACTATAGCCAAGCTTCGAGTCAGCTAATAAACTAGATGAAAATCTCCCCCTTCTTCCTCAACACTCCTGAAGATAGGAAAAGGAGAATATCTAGAATCCTAGGATGTCAGATTAATTTGTTCCCTTCTATATACTTGGCTCTCCCTCTATGCAGAAAACCTCCTAACTTTTTTTGGAGTAGTCTGGTGGACAAGTTCCATGAAAAGCTAGCTGGTCTAAAAGGATCCCTTCTTAGCCATGCAACAAAGATCCAATTATTCAAATCCTTCCTCAAGAGTTTACCTAGATGTATGCCTTAAGCTTGTTTAGAATCTCGATCAAGTTTGTTGATGTCATTGAAAAGATTCAAAAGTCTTTTCTTTGGTAAGGGGTTGAGGAGAGGAAAAGGATTTCTCTGATTGCTTGGGATAAAGTCTGCAAACCTAAAAAAATGGGTGGCCTTGGTCTGAGAAATATTAAGACCCTTAATAAAGCTCTTCTCGCTAAGAAAAATTGGAGGAAGTCTGGGGAAATTGATGAATGGAATTCAATCTTGTAACCCAAATACTTGCATTCTTAGCCATCTCTTGTTGAGTTTCTTACCTCCTTTGAAGCCCCTTTTGGTTTCGCAATTTGGAATAATGTTGCTCAATATAAATGTGCTGTTAGGATTGGTAAGAGATGGGCTATTGGTAATGGCAGAAAAATCAATTTCTAGGAGCATATTTGGTTGTTGGAGACCCCTCTTTCCAATAAGGATAGTTTTTATCCTTTTATCCATGCTTTCAAGGCCAAATTTGGAACTAAGGTGGCTGAGTATTGGAAGGATAACCAGTGGCTGAATCTAAATTCCATAGACCCAACTCTCAACCCTTTGGTGTTGTTTCTTAATTCTTTCTTGTTAGACCCAATGCTTAAAGATAGGATTATTTGGGCTGGTACCTCTTCTGGTAGTTTCTCAGTTGCTTCTGTTGTCCTTTTACTATCCCATTCTCAGGAGCTTCCCCCTACTAGTCTAAAGCTTGGGTTCATGGCCTTATCTGCCGATAATCTCTACAAAAGAGGTTTTCATCTCCCTAATAGATGTTACCTTTTCCTAAATGAGGAAGAAAATGTTAACCATATTTCTCTCTATTGTTCCTTCACCTATTCTATCTGGTCGCGGGTCTTGCAGTTGTGGAATTTGAACTGGGTCTTTCCTGCATTTATTCAACAGTGCTTCATTGGTTAGAAATGCCTCTCCTCGAACAATTCTTTCAAACAATTATTGGATTTTATTCTTCCTCGTGTGGTATGGGGAATTTGGAAAGAGAAGAACAACAAAATCTTCAGAGACTCCTACTCCTCTATGGAAGTGGTGTTTACTAAAATCAAGCATTCCATTTTGGAAAATCTGAAACTTGATGGTAAATCTCTTCTTTTCAGGAATAAGGATGAGTTGGATATTTTCAATAATTGAAATATTTCTTCCTTTTTAGATAGGAATGACAAGAAGGATAAGAGGGATAGCAGCAAATTGTCTTTTCCTTAGACTAGTTGGGTCAACGCTAATTTTGATGGAGCGGCCAAGGGGAACCTAGGGTTGGCTGGGTGTGGGGGAGTGATAATAAATAAAGCTGGCTATTGTTTTGCAGTGATGGCACTCCCCATGCGATCTCAGGCCAACCACTTCACCGAAGCCATGGAAGAATACCAAGCTCTTACCCTTGCTAAAACTTTGGGTTATAAAAATGTTTGGCTTGAGGGACATTCAAATAACATCATAAGATGTCTTAAGGTTCTTTCCCCCCATCACGGACTATAAAAAATATTGTATCATTAACCAAGGAGATAATTAAATCCTTTAAGTGGTGTGTTATTTCACATGGTTATAAATAGATCAATGCCATGGTTGATTGGGCTGCCAACATGGCTATTCGAGCCGATCAAATAATCTGCTGGAGAGGTGAGATGGATCTTCCTAATGATGCCTGTTACATCCTCATTTATGATAGATTACATGGAAAAGAGGGGGTGATAAGTGGTGATAACAGTGTACTTATCAATGAAAGTTTCTATAATGCATCATAAAGTGTGGTGCTTGAAGGAGGAGCTGGCATTTAATGTAGACAAGATCTTGCATGCTTTCTGGGTGCCCATTTCTTTTTCAAAGGTTCCTATTCTCTATATTTTGGCCCCTATTTTTGTTCTATTTTGCATTGTTAAGGGTGTGAGAAACTCTATTGTGGTTGCAATGGGAGGCAATAGGAAGAGGATTGAACAAATTACCTATGACGATTGGAAGAAGAAGCTGAAAGCGTGAGCTATTTTGGAAGCTTCTAAAATGATGGGGTATATGGAGTGAATTCTTGATAAAAACCACATTGTTACTAGGTTATTCAAGAAGAATTTGAAGGAGGACAAAATCGCCATAGGTGGAAGGAAGGTGGAAATTGATGAAGGAATAATTGTTGAAGTTACTAGGATGCCAATAGAGGGCAAAAAATTCTATAGGGATAGAAAGCTCACAGAGGTGGCTATTAAGCGATTCCTGAAGAAAGACTCTGAGAAAGCCAAATTGGTGAAATCCAACAAGACCTATTACTTGCCAAAGGTGATTAAAAAGGTATGGAGATGGGTTTTTTTTGTTGTGATGCAATATGTCACTCTTGATGGTAGATACTCTCGTGTTTATGGCCACCATTTTGTGCTCTTGAATCACTTCCACCACAAAGATATGGTGTCAATTCCTTTCTACCTACATTGTTCCTTGAACACTAGTATAAAGGATTTTAGGGCTAACCCGGATAGAAATCCACCCATGCATGAAGGGTTAATATTGCTTGTATATAATCATGTTAAGGCCACCTCTTTTCAGCACGCTATCACTAAGTAATTTGTCTTGAAAGAGGAGTCAAAGTACTCAAATGACAATGAAGATGAGGGGTCTCATACAAAGTTAGAAGGTGATTTTGATATGGATAGCCCCATGAAGGGAACGAGAAAGGGGAAGGATAAAGATATGGCTTCTAGGTCTGGAAGAAATATTTATGGCAAAGGGGTTAAGGGAAATAGGAAAAAGGTGTAGGAGGAGAACTAGTTTGAAGAAGATGATGAGGATGATGATGTTATGGAGATTGAAAGTGAAAATTCCACCCCACCTCTAAGAAGAAAACTAAGCACATTCTTGCTATCACTGATATCAGCCTGAAGAAGGAGGTTTGTACCTCAAAGGACCCTTCTCCTCCTTTGGCTCCTAATAGATGGATTTGTGGTGTGGAGAAAGAGGGAAATAATGTGGTGGAAGGGGAGACTTTGCCTCCTAAAGATAGAGTCACAATTGTTGATGTAGAAACCCAGGAAGACAATGTCGATTTTTTAGACTTCAATAAGGATAGAAGTGATTCTCGCATAGCTATGCTTCACACTGCAAAGAATGGGGTGATGAAGATTTATAAGGTTATAAAATGGGTCTACTCAGAGATTGAAAGTTTGAATTCTATATAGGAGGCCTCTTCAAAGAAAATGGACATTCCTGGAAGCTGTCAGGATGGGTAGTCTCAGTTCTTTGCCTGATAATCTGACGGAATTAACAAAAGCCATCAATGATGTAGAGGCTATTACTGATTCCTATGGTTCCAAATTCAAGGTTGTGGAGGCTAGGTTCAATGAGATAGAAAAGAGGGTTTACAGTCATGAGGAAACCCTAATGAAGATTGGAGAGCAAATCCACAAAATTCTGAAAGCTTCAGTAGATAATTTTAGAGTGCTGATTAGTAAAATGGAACAAATCCAACTGGAAAAGAATACGATGGATATTTCTAAGGACAAGGACTTGACCCTTGAAGGTGTGGCTACTGGACCTGGTTAAAGAACCCGAAAAATTATGAGGAATATGGCTCTGCAAGCTAAGGAATTGGATGATCTCAAGAATGTTGTTGCCTCTATGGTTCAACTGGAGAAAGAGGTTGTGGATCTTCTTAATAATTTCTTTTAGTTATTTTGTCTTGTGCTCTTGGTTGTCCCTTTGGTGTCGTTGTGCTATCCATTTGTTACTTTTGGTTCTCTTGTTGGGTTTTTGTTTTTGCCAGCTATTTATGTTTGTTGTTATGTTCTTTCTAGCTAGGCCTTTCTTGTTTTATCTCTTTTCTAATTTGTTGTAAAGGGTTTCGGGGCCCCTTCAAAACCTATTTTTCACATAGTCAAAAACATTCTCAATGATCTACTTAATCATACATATATAGATACTCATGTTAGTCACATCACTGTATTTCATTTAAAAAAAAGCATCATAACACTATATTTCATAGCAAAAGGAATGGAAAAAGGCAAACCATGTACAAGGAATAGCTTTATTGAAGAATATGGAGAGAAAAAGGGACCAAGAAAGAAATTGGAAAGTTAGATTATGAAGAATATAGGACCTACATAAGAAATGACAAAGGGGGAGAATGTGTGGGAATGCTCAAGGCATAAAGGAAGGGGAGAGATGGAGCAGGAATGAGAAGGCCATGTAGTCAATAGAATATGATAATTACTGAGATGGGTAAACTATTGAGTGGGTACAAGACTATATGAATTAGAGAAAAAAAAATTCAAATTAATGGAAAATATTTGGGTTCCAAATAATAATATGAAAGTGCTAGGGTGTGAGGAGAGTATGGGATAGTGAAGAATTGAAGAAGGGAAAGTAAGAAATAAAGGGATGCACTACAATTTAACACTCCAGCTTCAAAGAATAATACATTGAGTAAAAGAAAAACAGAGGAGGACATTAAATATTAGAGGTGAAAAATTGAAATATGCATCTAGAAGAACAAAGGGCATTACGATTAATAAAAAAATTATTGAAAGCACAAAAAGTAAGATAAGAATGTAGGAGATGTGAGTTTTAAAATTACAATTCATAAATGATTAAATATATTAACACTTACATTTATACAATATTATACCTTGAAAATCTCAAATAGCTCGACCATGGATAAAATAAATAAAAATTACATAAAGTTCACCACCTAGATAAAAAATAAACAATGTGGTCCATTTCAAGAGTTAAAGAGGACCCAAACACATCATAAATCATGTTCCAAATTTGATTCTAATGAACCGCACATGCTAGAATATCCACCAAAGATGACATAAAATCTAATGTGTAGACCAACCATGAAACACATTAACCAGTCAATGCAACTACATTACCCAATGGAAAATACATAATGCAAATTTACACATGCCACAATGAGGCCCATATCAAAACTCTAACTCAGCCTCCAATCCATATGTACACTAAAAGAGAATAATCCAACTAGGATACACCACTTGAGTCAACTAGAGACAAACATGTAGCTGACAACCCAAAACATAGAACAACACAAATTTACTTGTCGATCAAACCAATAATTAAAATTTTAATTTTAACACTACATGAACCATGTGAATATTTTCTCTAAGCTACAACAGTTGAATCACCAAAGCTGAGAAATCCAGAGCATTCTCTAGACTAGTCTTGACAAAGAACCTCACTATCAACAGAGTACCACAATCAACTACATAATCTATATAAATGAGAACTTGAAAACATGATGGTACAAAATCCACAAAACATTGACATTATATCCAAAACCACAGACCATGAACATCAAGAACTAGAGGAATGCAGAGCATTCTTCCATAAAGACATTTAAATACTATTTCCTACATCGTGAAACTCCCACT
The DNA here is from genome assembly GCF_030272615.1 of Cryptomeria japonica. Taxonomy (NCBI): domain Eukaryota; kingdom Viridiplantae; phylum Streptophyta; class Pinopsida; order Cupressales; family Cupressaceae; genus Cryptomeria; species Cryptomeria japonica. The sequence continues at coordinate 779,404,773 of NC_081407.1, forward strand.
AAATCATCCTTCCAGAAACACCATAAACTTACTTAACATCACTACGAGATGAAATAACAACATTTGAACACTCATTTCTAGACCATCTACAACATTCACACAAGTGAACAATATAAAAGGCAACATCAATAAGTTTGCCATTATTGTAAACACAACACAAGTTTCCAACAAGTCATTATTTATTTTAATTAAGGATGGACTAGAAATAGGAAACTTTGATAAAGGATAAAATTATTAAATAAACTATTGTAAGGTGGTTGATGTGTGGAAAATTAATGAGAATTTACAAAAAATCATAATAGAAATTGAATGATTGATTATTTAGAGTTAGATTTGAATGGGCTATAATATTGCTTTTTTTGTGCATTTTAAATAAAACTTCTTGAACTACCATCCTATTAGAATATAAATAATTGTTTAATAATAAGAATAATAAATAAGTAATTAAGCTTAATTTATTAATGTAATCCTTAATTTTCTAACACACCTCGTTAAGGTTTTCATTTCACATAGTAAAACATGCTTATCATAATAATGTTGTGTGTGTGTAGTGAAGCTTCCTTGTAATAATAAAAAAGGTGTAGAACTCAAGACAAACTATTGGGTTCATAGATCATCACTTTCTTAAAGTATTGAATTATAGATCACCAAAATTATAACAACCATTTTAAGCCATCCACATTGTTGTATCGAGTTATCTCATAATCTCTAGAATGGTATGATTCACTAAATTGACAAAATCTTGAACTTTTTGGTAGATAATCTAAATTAATTTTAATAAATCTATTGATATCTTTGAAAAGTAAACTTCAAAATATATAGATTCTTTAATTTTATCAACATGAAAAGAGGAAATTGTAAAACACGTCTTTCATATACAAAACACAATATTTGATTGACAAGGTGACTTATGATGATTAAATACCTCAAAAGCATGATGTCTCTAGCCTCTACTCTATCATTACTAAACTTTATTCATTTGATACATCACATTAAATTCCCAAATAATATAAGCATGTGAGTTTCTAATATATTTTCAAAACATAACATAGATAGCTCAGAGAATACAAAAATTTAGTAACATAATTTACTAAATGTTATCAAATTTAAAGGTTTTAATTTCTATTGAAATGAGTCTTTTATGATTTCCCCTCTATTTCTTACAAAAAAAAAAATGCATTATCAACAAAACCTTAAACCTTGTTTCTCCATATTTATTGTACTACAATTTCTTTTCACCTTATTTAATATATAAGAAGAAATAGCTCCTTCAAATACTTTAATACACTTCACCTTATGACAACTCTACTTATTTGTCTCTTACTCCTTATAAAATACTTAGAATCTCTATATTCATCACATTCCATAAAAATAATTCTAAGTACTCAGAAGAATTTTGAAAAAGATAAACCATAATTTGTTGTTGTTTTACAAACTATAAATGATAAAAATATTAGAAATACTTTGATAGAAAATACATAATATCATAGCTAGCATACACAGTTGTAAATTCAAAACAGTTGAATAATTTTTCTATTAATTTTCCAAAACATAGATCAATTAATGTTGTAAAGCATTAGTTGCTCATAGTTTAGCCATTTAATGGACCTAAGAAAATGAATCACAATAATGCATGAAAAATAAAAATAATAAATGCAGTAAGGTGTCCCTATTTGTTGAATAACATTACATTTGTGAAAATTTTAAGCAAAGGGTTTTTAAAAAGAATTTGATGTAGAAAGAGTGCATCTATATATGGAGAGAGAAAGAGATAGTGGCAAATACAAAAGCAAGGATAAAGTGTTATGGTATAATAATGTCATTTATATACTCTTTTATAACTATAAATGATTCTATTAAGAGTTACATTTAAACACATTACAATGTTGGTTGTATAATACATTTCCAATTAAACTTTCCAAACTACCATCTTACATGAATACAATTAATCCATTGATAATTATAAAAAAAAAGAAAGAAAAAAAACCACTAGCGTGACTTTATTTATTAATAGAAAGCTTCATGTTCCAACAATTGAAAAGCTAAATGAAGTAACTAGTTTTATTTTGATTAACAATAAATTTAAATGAAATTGAATATAATGAACTCTTTGTGATTTTACATGTTTAGAGTATCAACAAATATATTTATAAATAAATTTAATATATAATTTCCCAAATTTATAAATATAAATTAAGAAATAATATTTAAATTTATTTAAAAAACAAAAAATAAATTTATATAATTTCTAATATGTTAAAATAAACATAAAATAAAATTATAAATACCATGGATTTGCAAATTTCATGGTTGCACATATTACTTTATTTCAATCATTTAACCATTTCACATATTATCATGTGGTTACTTAGCTTATTAGTACTTGTCGTTAGGCTAGTACTATTGCAATCGATTGCACCCAATTTTCATTAACTCGTTATTATTCAATTTCTTTTCTACCAATTATATCTATGAATTTTTTCTTTCGATGTTTTTTTGCATTTTTTAAATAGTTAAGATGCATGATTTTTAAGTATTCAAATTACAAAAAATATTTTGCAAATTTTTAGGTACATAGTATGTTTTATTTTTCTTTTCAAATTATTTAGAATTTTTATCTACATATTTAAATATTTTAAAGCTCTATTTTAGTTATCCTCATGCAATTATGCAATTTGATAATAAATATAATTTTTTGTTTTTTTAAATTTGATAATAAATCTAAATTATTTTTTATTTGATATATGTTAGAAGGTAACTACCATGACAAATATATTTTGCCTTTATTATTGAAAGTAGGTGAAGATATTTTGATTCTAATTAATTGATTATTAATTAATTGTGAAAATCTAGGTAGTTACCATTACAAGGTAACAAATCTTTTACTTTTTAAGTAGTTTATAAATAGATCTTGGTTGGTTAGGTTAGAATTATTCTCCACTTGATTTAATAATATTAAATTTTTATATATAACAAGATTTAAAACAATAATAAAATAATAATGTAATATAATATAAAACATTATTATTATAGATATAAAAATTATAAAATAGTAATATAGATGTGTATGTGGACAAAGAAATTGAATCGAGAGGCGAAGGCAGCAAGTAATTTTGATAATATCAGCCCATTGTCGGAGGCCTTTGATTACTGATACTACCCCAAATCGGCGAATTAATTTATGAGGGAGAATTGCCCAGGAGAATCCGTCTGCAGCCATTAAACCGTGTAAGGGGCATTCTTTGTCATAATCAACATTCCTGAGGCAATATCCCCTAGTTTTAGGGCTCTGGCTTTTTTCAGAAGACCTAAGTTTGGGAGCGAGTGACAAAGAAATTGAATCAAAAGGCGAAGGTAGCAGGTAAGGAAGTGAGTGAGCGGAACAGTTTCATTGTGCAAGCCAAGCGGAGTAGTTTCTAAATGATTTGTTAAGGCAAGATATTTGCAAAAGCAGCAACCTCCAGCAAGAGCACATAGGCGCATTTTCTGAAGACGGGCATTTTCTGAAGCCATCACCTAGGACGGAAGAGACCAAGAAATATGAAGACGTGAAAAGAGCACACAGGTGCCTACAAGGGATCGTGGGATTAAAGAACCATACAACCAGCAAATACTGAAAAGATAATGCTACCAGATCAGACCAAAGATAAGATACTAGGGTTTTCCAGAACCCAGCAAACAAGGGCAATTGAGAAAGCTATAGCCATTTGAACAAACCCTAGTGATCTTAGGGAATGGCAGAAATTTTACAAAATATGACTTTATTTAGAGATGGGGTCTGCAAACTTGGCGATTGCGAATCTGACATCTGCAAACCTCGGGCCCTGCGAGCACTAGGTCTGGTTGTCTACAAGTTGATCGAGGCAACTGTGGTGACGTGGACACCGTAGCATCTTTGTGGAGGGGTTAATTCTCCTCCACTCGGTTTGAAACTCCTCTCCACTGCTATTTCCTTCCATTCTTTTCTTTCCTTCTGTTAGCATATTTAATTCTGCACTTCATTTAATTCGTAACTCCCCCCACCTACCTGGTCGCTCATGCGGATTAATCTTTGGCTCCCTATGGAGTCAGAATCGGATGGCAGTGCCATTAACGACCCTAAATCCACAAACCAATCTAAATCTCCACCAAAGAAATCTTTCACCGAAATCGTCTCCCCACCTACTAATGGAGTCAACCCTAACGTGCGATTTTCTAAGGCTCTTGGCAAAGAAAGATCCAGTGAAGTAGGTAAGTGCCCTAGTGCTATCTCGAGATCCTTCTGCATTTCGCCCAATTTGGAAATTTTGAATGAAATTGCCTCAGAAAAGACTAGGTTAAGTAATACGGCCATTTTCTTTTCATGTGTTAAAGTCGAGAAATGCCCACCTAGGAAATTTTTAGATGACTGGTTTCATAACCTCTGGAATTTAAAATTAGGGCTTGAAATATCTTTTTGTAGGAAAATTCAAAAGGGTCTCTACCTTATTTTTTTTAATTCTCACAAGGCTCAAAGGGAGGCACTAAAGTGTCATTACTGGACAGTTGGAAATACTTCCTTCCGTGCCCTAGCTTGGTCTCCAGAGGCGGTCTGTGATGAGGTTCTCACACTATCCTCCCCAAGGTGGGTCAACCTCAAGGATGTACCCCCCTTCCTTTGGCATTTTCTTCCACAGTTAATGGAACCCTTTGGAAAAATGATCCGTATTGATGAAACGGCCCACCTTGTCCCTAACCTGGATGCTAGAATGCTTGTATCGATCAAGCCAGGGATTGATATCCCACCATATTTAACCCTAAATGTCAATGAAGAAACCTTTGTCTACCCTATTGAAATGCTTGGTGGATTAAATGCATTCTTTCTCTACAAAAAAGAAGGGCATCCTTGAAAAAATTGCCCAATCATTAATCATGGGAATCATAAACCAACACTAACTCATCTGATGCCCCCATGAACCCTAGATCCAAGGTTTCTCAACACTCATCCACCCCACTCCTTGTTAATGAAGAAGCTGCTATTCCCACCACCAATTATTCAGATTTAAAACCCATGCACATTGATCACTCCTCCCTTATCTCTAATCACCTCAATCCGGCCTCTAACCCACCAACTGGTCATCCAGAATCGCCCTATGACTATTTTCAGTTGGTCACTTCTAGAAAGCGTAGGAGGAAAATTAGCAACCAGAATGCCCCTAATCAAAGCCTTCCTTCTATCCCATCTATCAGCCAAACAATAGGCATTTGCGATTGCTCTTCCCTTCAAATATTAGCTCACCCACTCCCGCTTGAACCCAGGCAAACTCTGTGGTAAAGAAAATGGTTAAGAAACTTGAGAACCCTAGTCAAAGTACTGATGTTGCTAGAACTAGTGATAACCCTGCAAGTGTGATGATCAGAAGTGAAACCCCAAAGAATTCAGACTCCTCATTACTTGCAGGGCTTACCCCTGTAGTTAACATCACTAACCCTTCGACAACCTCTATGCTCAAAGAGTTAGAAGATAATCATGTTATTGAAGTAATCTACGCCAATAAGGGTCTTGAAAAAATTAGGTCTAGCACAGTGCTCCTTGGCTTTCCAGCCTCCAAGATGTCTAGGTCCGACATAGGAGGAATTGCAGATACTAGGAATGAACCATTTGAAGTTAGTGAAGATGAGGACAACCTTATAAAAGGATCGTCCTTCACAAAAAAAAAAGGGTAGGCCTATGGGTTCCAAGAATAAAAAGAAGTCTAGAGATCCTTGCAGTCTCCCTAGTTGAACTTCCTAACCCTCCTCTCTAATGAAATACATCTCTTGGAATATAAGAGGCCTTGAGTCGCCTAATAGGAAGTTTGTCATCAAAAGCTCTTTGAGCCACCACAAGAACATAGATTTCCTGATGCTGCAAGAACTTAAATCCGTGGGCTTCCATCTTGACAGCTCACTTGACTTTATCTAGAGAGATGCAATCAAAATTTGCACCAACCACCCGAAAGGTAAGGGAGGAGTTGGCCTTCTTATCTCCCCCAAGTGGGCAAGCAACATTAAGGATAAAGGGATCTCCCCTTGCAACAAAATAGCCTGAGCTACCCTAGATATTAGGGGCTCCAGCTTTGGCATTTGCTCAATATACGCACCTAATGACTACAAGGAAAGAGTGTACCTTTGGATCTGCCTGACTTCCCTCCCAAGTATCCCCTGGATAGTGGCTGGTGACTTCAATATGACTGAGCATCAGGATGACAAGGCTGGGGGACTTCCTTTTGAATGGAAAAATGCAGAAAAACCCCACTGGGACAAATTTAAGCAAAAACTCCAGTTATTTGACCTTCTCGAGGGCACTAATACTGCTGCTTCTAACCTATGGTACACTTGGTGCAATTTTCAACAAGGCTCCAATCGTATTTACTCCAGACTAGATAGATTTTATGCTAACAACAACTTCTTCTCCTTCTCCCCTAACCACTTGGGGAGTGAGGTTGTTGTCCTTCCAGTTACCCTTTCTGACCATTTCCCTATCCTTGCAGTTATTAACACTAGAAACGCTATCCCCATCAGTAGCCCCTGTAGCAAGAAATTTATTCTCAACACCTCCCTCCTCACAGACCAAGATGTTCTAGGTGCCCTTAAGGTCGTTAGGTTCTTTAACCTTCAGCCTTAGCCTCCCTAATCCTGCACTCTCAGGTGGATAAGGAATGTCTCCTCCTGGCAGAAAGTACTCCAAACCATTGGCCAAAAGAAAGCCAAGGACTCTAGAGCCATAGAAAAAACTCTCACCCTTCACCTCCAATCCCTAGAACAGGATATACAGACTAACCCCTCCTCCCCCACCTTGGCCAAGCATGTCTCTAAAGCCAAAGACATCCTCAGAAAGCACCAGCAGGTCAAAATTAGGGGAGCTTTCATTAGAGCCCGCAACCACTGGCTCCAATTTGGAGATAAAGGCTCCAAAATCTTCTTTAACCTCCTTAAGTAGAAACAAAATAGGGAAAAAATTGATAGAATAACTGTAGACAACAAGGAACTCCTAGATCTCAATGATATCAAAGAGGCCTTCGAAATGTTCTATAGAACTCTCTTTACCTTAGAAGATAATGAGGCCTCGAAAGAGGCTCGACACAAATGTAGTACCATCATCCCTAAAAGGATCTCTGATGGTGATGCTCTCCTCCTCAAAGCCAGGATCTCTATACAAGAAATTGTAGATGCCATTAAAGCCCTCAAGGATAATAAAGCCCCAAGACCCAATTGTCTCCCTACGGAGTTCTACAAAGCCAATCTTGATTGGGTCATGCATGACCTCTATGACATATACAATGAAGCTCTTGACAATGGCACTCTAGGGGAATTCATAAATAAAGGTATTGTTAAACTCATACCTAAAGATGGAGACAAAGCGCTCATTAAGAACTGGAGGCCAATCACCCTCCTCAACATCTCCTATAAAATCCTTGCCAAAGCCTTAGCTACCTGCCTTGGAAAGATTCTTCCAAAATTCATTTGCTCTACCCAAACTAGATTCATTAAAGGCAGGTACATATTGGAAAACCTTGTCACTAGCTAGGAATCCATGGAATGGGCCAGAACCTCTAACCAGGATGCTGCCATGTTCCTTGTGGACTTTGAGAAAGCCTATGACAGAGTCGAGTGGGATTTCATCCTCATGATGCTCCGAGCTTTTGGCTTCCCTAACGAGTTCCATGACTATGTCCGAATTCTCCTCAAAGATGCTTCCGCCATGATTGAAGTTAATGGAACCCTATCCCAGCCTATTCCTCTCTCTAGATCCATAAGGCAGGGCTGCCCTCTTGCCCCTACTCTGTTTGTTATTGCCTCATATGCCCTCTTTTATCTCCTAAGAGATGATACTCTATCTCCTAGAGTCAATGGCATCGCACTACCAGATAACTCTAAATTGCTGAATATCCAATTTGCTGATGATACCTCTCTTTTCCTGGAGCTCTTTAGGCAAAACTTAGATTCCCTCAACCTAAAAATTGACACCTTCAGTAAAGCCTCTGGAGCCAGGATCTCTAGCTCCAAATCTATTTTACTTGGCGGGAAGGATGAACCTCTGGACTGGCTAAAGAAAGACGGGTACTCATGGGTAGGACCCAACATGATTGTCAAATATCTTGGTATCCCCTTTTCTATCTCCCCCTCTCTTCAGAACATGTGGACTTGGGTTAAGAGGAAAATTGATAAGAAGCTCAACAAGTGGGACAATAGGATCCTCTACCTAGCAGGTAGGGTTCAAGTATGTCAAAAAATCCTATCCTCATACAATATCTACTACTCTTCGGTTTGGATGTTCAACAACTATCAAATTTATGAAATTCAAAAGGCTATTAGGCACTTTCTCTAGTCTGATGGTAAAGGAAAAAGAAAGGCCCATGCAGTAAAATGGGCCTGGTGCCACTTAGATAAAAATCTTGGAGGTTTGGGCCTTAAGGATCTTAAGCTACAAGTAATCTCCCTTGCCGCCAAATGGATATTTCATGCACTAGATGGGCAAGAACCTTGGAAAATTCTTATCAGAAACAACATTCAAAATGGATTCCCAAAAGCTGTCAAATCATGGAAAACCCTGCCACTCAGTGATCTACTTGCTGGAAGTTTCTCAGTGTCTATCCAAGGCACTTGGGTCTTTAAGTCCATCTGGAAAGCTTGGGAGCATGTGCGTGGACTTATCTGCAACTCTAGCATTGACTTTGACAATACTATTCATGGTGAAAGGTCGATTTGGTGGAACCTCCACCACAACTCTAAGCCACTGGCCTTAACCCAAGGTTGTTCTGCTAGATTCTGGCATAATAAGGGGATCAAGTATCTTATGGATATCCTAGAAAATGACAACCTCATCACCTAGGAGGAACTTAGTAGTAAATTTAATCTCCCTGCTTCGCATAAGCGGACCTACAATATGATTAGGAATGCCTGTAACACCATCAATCTCCCTAAGAACACTCATGTTGACACCCATAGGTACCTCTCATTCCTTTGGAAGGATGGTTCCCCCCTCCCTAAAATTAAATCCAAACCTATCTACAACCTGCTTAACCAAGACACCTTTGTGATCGACCATGTCAACACCCTATGGAATGTCCACCTCAACCCTACCACTTTGTATAAAACCTTTGAGAACCTTTGGAAATCTCCCATCCCCCCTAAGATCAAATGTTTCAGATGGCAACTCTTACTGGATATATTGCCTATTAGGAATAATCTAGCTACATATGATCTATGTTCTGTATGTAGTAAACCTGAATCCACTCGGCACATCTTCCTTGACTGCCCTTTTGCTAGGGAGATCTGGTTAATGTTTGGAATATCCATTACTGAGCATGTCTTTACTTATGATATAGTTACTAGTTTCATCCATAATCTTAAAAGGGATGCTAACTTAATTTGGCAAATTTTGTCCTCTTTTATCCTTTGGTTTATTTGGAAACTTAGAAATGAGGAGAAGTTCCAAGGTACTGCTAGGGAACTTACTGGTTTTTTTAAAAAACTAACACATTATAAAATTGTTGTACAGGTTTGCTTCCTGATGAATGTTGAACGAAACAAACTCTTACAATTCCTCAAAGAAGGCCGAGCCACCATGTTTACATACGAGATGCAAGATGGTTATGAATGGGCAAGGATCGCAGAAAATCAAACTACCTTTGAGAGTGCAGTTAAGAAACTGATTAAAGAATTCCAAGATACCAGAGCTCCGTCCTTCAATAGGGTTGACATGTGCATACAAATCATGGAAAGGAAGAAGGTAGTCTGGATGGAAGGACCACAGGGGTGGACCACATGGCTAGAAGACTAGGATGAAATCCTCCTCTAGTTCCCTATGGCAGCAAGTACAACTTTATTTTGGAGCTTTCTTTTAGTGCATTGTATATGACACTCATCCAGTTCTTTTTGGTTTCACTGTTGAGGCCCTGCCTCCCCTAAACTCATCTGTACAAACATCTTTTTTGGTCTCTCAATTTATAATATAAAATAGTAATATAATCTTTAAAAAATATATATTCTATTAATTAAAGTATTAATATTGTTAATAATATAATAAGCCAACAATATAATATATTAGTAATTAGAATAATTAAAAATAATAATCAAATAATTTTAACAATAATAATATAAAATTAACATTTTTATAATACAAATATTAGATTATGCTTACGATTGACATCATTTCATTGAATAAATATTAATTTCATATAAATAAAAATTGTTCTCACTTCTATCTCTTTTTCTACTGTAAATATTTAAATTTTCTTTACTACTATTTAAGTATAATTTATGATTTGTTCACCAATCAAATTCTTAAATAAATATTAAATTTTAAAAGAGTTATAATATTCTTAATTGAAAAAAATTAAATATTGTTTACATAAATTAATAAAATTAATAGCTTTACTAAGCCTCTGATTTATTTACTACATTTATTTAGTGTTATAGTTTATTTAGGAGTAGCATTCAATTACTGTTATGACTATGATTAATTAATGTTTAATTAATGTTATAAAAAGAAAATTTGAGTTTGGATTAAATTATGGTTATAGATCAAACATGGTTAGGGTGAGGATTTAATTAGGGTAAGGGTTAGGTATAAAGTTAAATTGGAGTTAGGGTTAAGGATCAATTGCGCTTAGGGTTAGGATTAAATTATGGTTAGAATTCAAACAAGGTAGGAACACAATTCAATTAAGATTATAGTTATAATTAGAATTAGAGACAAGACTTTTATTAGAGTTAAAATAGGGCTAGGGTAAGGGTTAAAATTAGTGTTCAATTTAGTTTAGGGATTATTATGCATTAAATGTTTAAATAATATTACAAATTAATTAGGGAACTAGGATTCAATTAAAGTTATTGTTACAAAATTTTGAATCTTTTGATTTGCTAATTATTTGCAAAAAAAGCATACTCAGTTACTATTACATCACTAAATGGCAAGTACTAGCCAATAAGTGGCACTTGTTTTTGTTAGCAGCCACTACTCAATATTTTTATGAGCAATTTATATAGCTAGTCGCCCCATGGATATTTAATTATGCTACTTATGTTTTAAACAACTATCTTAAATTTACTTTTAGATGAAATCGTTGATAATAATTTTTGTTGTAAATTTATGAGAAAATATGAGACATATATAAACTAGCTTATTTGTATTGAATTATATATATAAAATCTGAGAGATACGGAGGTTTTAATTTTTGAAATTTAGTAAAGATAAATTATTTAATTATTTCAAAAATTAAAGCTTCGATATCTCTTAGATTTTATATATATAATTCAATATATATAAGCTAGTAGCATCTGTAGCCACTGAAAGGATATTAAAATTACAAAAACCAAAAATTAATTTATAAATGTAATAATTTATCTTAAATTAATTATTTAAGTGTTTTTTAAAGAATGAATTGTTTTATAATTGAGATATTTTTAAATACTAAGGGTTGTCATTTGTTATTTAGTTTTAAGATTAGGGTTTAATTTTGTTTAGGTTTTTCATTTAATAATATTTTTAATGGCATGGGTTACAATTGAATTTGGTTTTGTTTGAGTGTTTAGTTTGGTTTAGTGTTAAATTAGGTTAGAGTTTAACATTCAATTTGATTTATTGTTCAATTTTGTTTAAAATTAGTATTCAATTTCATATAGTGTTAGGGTGAGTGTTCAATTTGATTTAGTGTTTGTGTTTATTTTGGTGTAGTCTACAATTAATTATATTTAGATTGAAATTTGTATAGGGTTAGTGTTAAGGTGATGGTCAATTTTAGGTTTAGAGTTAGGGCTAGAGGTGGTATACGGTTAGGGTTTCATTTGGTTTATGAAATTCAATCAGTATAATAGTTGGCAATTAACTTGGTTTCTAAGTATTAGGTTTCAATATGATTTTTTTAGTTAGGCTTTATTTTGGTTTAGTATTAAGTTTATAGTTCAATTTAATTACAATTCAATTTGGCTGAGTGTTAGAGTTATGGTTGAGTTTGGTTTAAGATTTGGTTTTAATTTGATTTAGTATTAGGGTTGAATATGGTATATGGTTAAGGTTCAAATATTTATTTTATTTCAGTGTTAGATGTGGATTAGAAATTGTTTTGAGGTAGAATGTGGTTTAGGCTTACAGTTCAATTTTGTTTAGAGTGAGGGTTATGGTTCAATTTAGTTTAGGATATAATTAGGTTTGCATTGAGAGTTGTAGTTTGTTTATGACTATGGTTTAATTTTTTTTTTTTCCTTTACCAGTTTAGTTTTTATTTAGGTTAATGTTTAACATTCAATTTTTTTAGTGATCAATTTTCTTTTAAAATAATATTAAATTTGATGTTGTTTTAAAATGAAGGATTGGTTTGGTTTATGATTTTGATGTAGTTTGGTTTAGGGTTAAGGTTTACACTAGTTTAGTGTTAGGGGTAGGGTTTGATTTATTTTAGCATTAGGTTTTTTATGGTTTAGTGTTAGGTTTTAAATTGGTTTAGTTTTCGGATTAGGGTTCAATTATGTTGAATCTTACAGTTCAATTATATTAATTCTCAAGCTTCAATTTGATTTAGTGTTAAGGTTATAATACAATTTCTTTTTACATTACAATTTAATTTGGTGTAGTGTTCATTTTGGTTTAATGTGGTCTACTATTTTTTTAATAGTATGGTTCAATATATTTATTTTTTAATTAGGATAAGGGTTAGGGTTTCATTTGGTTTATGAAATTTAATTAGTATAGTAGCAGTTGGCAATTAACTTGGTTTTTAAGTGTTAGGTTTGAATATAATTTTTTTTAGTTAGGGTTAATCTCCAATTTGGTCCCAATTCAATTTAGTTTAATGTTGTGGTTAATATTAATCTACTCTACTTTATTTTTAATAAGGATAAGGGTTAAATTCAATTTGGTTTGTAGGGTTATAGTTCAATTCGGTTTACAATTTTAAGTTTTTAATTTGGTAGAGTTTTACGATTAAGGTATGTAGTTATATATGTAATTTAATATGCATAATTTAACTTATGCAACCAAAAAAAAATCCACCTATATTAAAAAGGTCATGGTTAAAATGGAATCAGAAATAGTCACATGAATTTATTTCACATAAATGTATATTGGCAATTATATTTGAACTCTTTAAAATATTCCTATAAAAACATTAATCTATATGAAAATAAGTTGAATAGTTAATAATTATAATGTTTTATTTTAAATAAACTAATATTATTATTTATTTAATACCCTTTACATGAATTTATGTATTTAGGAAACAAACATACAGAGTGAAAGAAAATATTGATGAGGTATTTTGTATACTACAACCTCTTAGTAACCACACATACAAAGAAATTTTGACACTATATTATAATGTTTTTGATAAGGATAAATGGGTTTTACAAGGACCCAAAAGCTAAGGTTTTACAACAGCCGGCCAATAGCCAAACTGGCAAGAAACAATAGAAAAATAGGGGAGCAACCTCGAACATAAAAAAAAAAAAAGAGACGCAGACAAACAAGCCAAAGAAAAAAAGCTTTTAGTTAAGCTAGAGCAGCAGATCCTTGTTCTTTTGGATGGAAATCCTGTTGATTTCATCAAGCTCCTCCATGACGAATCTGGAGATACCCTTGTTGTTGCTTCTGCTCCTGGTTCTGGAACTAGGTCCAGTGGTTTTGATGTCTCCAGTAGCCATATCATCTCCTCCAAGATCTTTCACTAGGTCACTATGTCATTAATCTTTTCAAGCCCCTCAATGCTGTTGTTCATGGCTTCTTTACTAATGTCGACCAGGTTCTTGAGATTCTTCTTAATCTCAACCATGGATTGTTCCACTTTATCAATCCTTTGCTCATGGCTACATTTCATTACCTCAACATTATGAGAGAGTTTTTGAGTCATGATCATGACTTTTTCCGGCTTGCTGGGTTTAGGGGAATTAGTGAATTTGTCAATTATTTCTTTAACCCTCATTTTGAGGGTGTCAATTTCGTGCTTGACCCACTTCCAGCAGCACTCTTGGATTTTGGTGGCTTCCATGACCAGATTCATCAGACTAGCATCCTTCCCTTGTTTGTCTTTCTGGACATTGATACGGATGTCCAGTTTAATCCCTTGGTCTGTAATCTTTGGGATGTGATCCTTCGCCACCAGCTTTTTCTTTTTGGTGAGGGGTTCGGCCTTGGAGATCAACTTGTTGTTGGTTTTATATTTTCTAGCTCCCCATCTGGGGGATTCTTGCTACCGTGAATCTTAGGAGTGACCATCTTTTCCTTTTCATCCGTAGGTTTATATTCAGGGTCATCAATAGGAACCCCACTATCGTCCAGGTCCATCTCTGAATCAGAGACATCTTGGACCTTCGTCTGCAGGCCAATCTCAGCAAGCGGGTGCACAATTTCAAGGGATTTTGCGTGTTCCATGATAAGGACAATAAGTCCCTCATGAAGAAAAGGGTTGTTAGGGTTTTATAGGTGCTTTTCTAGTCTATTCTCAAGGGAGGAGGCTAGATAGTAGGGAACATAGATAATTTTACCGTGTCAAAAATGATTTAGGATAGTTAAATTGTAGGAGAAGATGCTTGCATACCTACCATCGAGGGTGATATACCTCGTTATAAACTCTGCCATGTCAGCTGATGAGGCTATGAGGTCTTTTCTATTATAGCCACCATCTGGCATCTTGGTGACTTTGGAGCACTCCTTGTATTTGTCAAAGAAACTCGACAAGTCCTCCCCATTTTTTCTATCCCTCTAAAACCTTCTTCTAGTCGTAGCCAGACCAGTGACCATCGCCACAAAAGTTTCATTAATCTGATAATCAACACCATAAGCACTGAGACTTCCTTTTTTTCCATCTGTTAACAAAGACCTCCGTAATCAGAGGAGAGGGGCCATGAAGCCAGTCCAGGAAGGGGATGAGACCACCATTGACAACTTCCTACTAGACATCTTTATTTTTTTCCACTTCTTGCAAGTAGAGGGCTCTTGTCTATTCTTATCCCCTCCCATTATGCTCCTAGTCACCAAATATAAGGAGAAGAGGCTCACTATCACCAACGAGTCATAGAGAATGGGCCACACCCAAAGGATTTCCAAACAGTAGCAGAAAAAACACACAATGAGATAGGAAATCTAGTCACCGAGGAGGTTTCTATATTTTTGATTAGGGAAAACTAGAAAGAGTCATTTCCCTATCAACTCAGTCATATCATGATGAGGGATCATTGATTAACGCAGTAATTGTTACGTGCTAGATCACACAAATTTTTAGGGAAAGCATCCCTGCTACTCCACCAGTTGGTTGCCACATATCCCACTGCCAGATTGGCTAGTAGATCCGCCACCTTATTTCCTTCCCAGTATATGGGCGAGATTTTGAAATCTGTCAGTTCATTAATTATATTTTGATAGTCCCTAATTAGGCTGGCAATTGCCTAGCTAGGATCCTTGCGACCACTCAGGCAATTGACAGTGTTTAGCGAGTCAGACTCCATCCACACTTTAGTACACTGCTCCCTTTTAGCCATGTATATCCCAATGTGGGTAGCATTGGCTTCGGTGTAATGGTTAGTCTGGGTGCCCAGAGGGAGCGCCACCACAGAAACTAGCAAACCAGAGTGATTCCTAGCCACTCCCCCACACCCAGCCAGCCCAAGATTTCCTTTAGCTTCCCCATCCACATTGATTTTGATCTAGACCATAGGGGGAGGATGCCATACAACATTTTGTCTGCATTGCTTGGTTTTGTGGACTGGGTTGGCAATGTTCCAATCAATTTGCCACTGATTGATAATATCCCAATCCTCCTAGAGAGTAGGAATGGGGGATTCATCCTTTCTATTGGGGTAGGAGTGGAGAAGGTTCTCTTTGATAGAATTCTGAATTCTAATAACCACAACAAAAGGAGGAGTTTCCAAGTCCCTGAAGACTATATTGTTTCTTTCTTTCCAGATGCCGCAAGCAATATGAGAAAGAGATAAATTCCAAAGAACACCTAAGGCTTGATTATCAGAAGGGAATTTCCATTTAAACCACATTCATTGGGTAGAAACATGGAAGACCCAAGAAATGTTCCAAATGTTAAGGAAGTGATTCTAGATATCTCTGGCATAGGCGTAATGTAGCAGCAGATGGCCAACATTTTACTCCACCTCTTTACAGAGAAAACATCTATTAGAGAGAGGAATACCTCTTCTGCAAAGATTATCAATGGTAGAGATCTTGCCCTGCATAGACAACCAGAAAAAGATGTTAATTTTAGGAATTAGGAGTTTGTTCCAGATACCCGCCCAATACGGGGGGAGAAGGATCTAGAGATGAACTTATAGGCATTAGCAATTTTGAACTTCCCAGAAGAGGAGAAGTTCCATAATACTTCATCCTCCCCATGAGAGTGGGGGATGTGGATGAAATTCAACCAAGGTTGCATAGGTCTTAGATCATTATCAACTGAAGACAAGTCCAACCATTCTCCATTTCTATTGTAATCAGCCACCTAGGCGCCAATTTTTTTGAGGCATAATTCTTTGTAGGGGGGATCCCAAATAGAGTCCGATAGGGGCCATCACCAGTCTAGCAGTCATCTAAAAACCTAATTTTGGTACCATTTCCTAGCATCCATCTGCAACCATGCAAGATAACTTTGGAGGAGCCAAAGAAATTTCTCCAAAAATTAGAAACCATGTTGGGGAGCTCATAAGTTTCTAGAGTGTTTTGGATATCAGGAATGTGGTACTTAAGTTTGAATATATCAGTCCATTCATTAGTCTCCTTAAGACATCTCCATAGTTGCTTGGACATCAAGGATTTATTGAAGTCTCTCAAATTTTGGATATCCAGACCTCCCATGAGTTTGGGCAAGCAAACTTGATTCCAAGCCACAATGTGTAATCTATTTTTGGATTGAGTTCAAGTCCATAAATTTTGTTTTGAATTCTAATGTTAAAGTTATATTAGAGTTAGATTAGTGTTAGTTTTAATGTTAAAGTTCTTATTAGTAGTTATAATACTGACAATATTAAGTTAGTTACAATATAAATTATAAACTTCAAAATATAAAATTATACATAAAAATGATTCAAAATAAATTACTATGGTGACCATAGTTAGATTAGAGTTAGATTAGTGTTAGTTTTAATGTTAAAGTTATTATTAGTAGTTATAATACTGACAAGGTTAAGTTAGTTACAATATAATTCTTTTTATAAACTTCAAAATATAAAATTATACAAAAAAATGATTCAAAATAAATTACTATGGCGACAATATATTTGTACAACCTACTGGTTTAGTCAACAATGTTATGTGATTACCATACTTGTGGGTTTGAATAATAAGTTATGGATGAAAGTGTACCAATACAATGTTTTAAAACAATCAATAATGACATAAATATATACATGTAATAAATTTGCATAAAATTAGAATGATAAAAATAAACTGATATTACTATATACTGGGATGAATTTTCATTATAGAAATATAGAATATTTATGAAAATATGGTACATGAACTTGTTTCTAAAGCTTTTAGTCTATTCTCTTCAAATTTTTGTTTTTCAACTTGTTTTCCCTTTTTCATTTTTCATAGCGATCATATGTGAATGGTGGCATTATTCTTAGTCCTTCTAAAGACTTTACATGAGATATATCCACAAATGTCATTCATGTTCTTTCAGTTGGTCCTATTTCAATTGTAGCTTTTGTAAGTGTTAAACCTTGTGACTTATGTATCATTAATGCCCAATCCAATTTCAATGGTATCTGAATTGTAGATCCTCTTTGTGTTGAACTAATGGGAACTGTTTGTGGATTTTGATCCTCAAACGGTACTCCTAAGTAACTATAAAACTTAACTGTTACATATGTTGGATGTTCTGGTGGCATACTTCTAGGTTTGTATACAATATTTTGAACATATCCACAAATTACAATTTAACATTACTCTTGCATTTTTAGAGATCAACAATTCCATATCAAAGTCTTCATGAGAATTTTCTTCTACTGCATTAAGACTTCCATCTTTGGTTGGAATACTATGTGCGACGAGCTTTTTTAGAGAATATATTTTTTTCTTGTTATGATTGTGAAAATTATCATTTGTGAAGAACAAAAGAACATTTTTGTCCAAATCTTCATTCATTGGTGGACTGATGTTTGGTTTTTCTCTTGACATCAACAAATTCCAATCAATAGTTCATGAAATTCCTTCTGTTGAATATCTTCTCTATCCTATCTAAATATTTTTTCCATTGTTACCATAGTTTTGAACTCTTTCCACAATAGTTTTGCTCATTGGTTGTTGTCGTATGCTGGTTTGTCTTTTACTGGAGGCAAATGACCTAGATCTCCAACTAATACCATAGAAATACATGTAAATAATTGATAAATATTATTTATAATATTATATAATATTAATATGGAAATATAATATATATAAATTGCATTTATTCTAATAAGACATCTTTATTATAATTGATTTTCATTATATATTTACCTCCAAAGTTGAGATTACCATTTTTTGGAAATGCTTGACGAAGTCTACAATCTATGTTCTCCAACAATCTCTCTCCAATGAAGCTCATTTCATCAATCAATATGTATTTCACATGAGACATCTCTTCTTGAAAAGTTGTCAATCTTGTTCCTTCTAGTTCAGTAAAATCTTTTATTGGAATTCTTAACTTGGAATGAATTGTGGATGCACTTATGTTGAATGTTGCAACTCCAGTTGGTGCAAGCAGTAGAAGGGGAGATTGATTACGCATGGATGCATTTTTCAGAGCTTTATTGATTGCACCAATCAAATATGACTTTCCTATTCCTATTGTTCCTTGAACTATCATATACAATGGCATCACAATTTGATTCATATGATAGTGTGACATAATAATGCTAAAATGCTTTCTATTTCTTTTCACTAAGGCTTGCATAGTTGATACATTGTGGCATATCATAATATATAAGGCATCCATCATCTCTCAATTTATTGATGAAATTGACTGCTTGAGTTGTGTATTCATTACCTTGATATTTGTTAGACCAATTTGTTTCTCTATCAATATCCCTTCTTCCCAACATATCTATTTCAGAAACCTGCATTATCTGGCCATGATGCAATCTAGATATGATTTCCTATTCATGTTCTATAGTGTTATCATGAACAAATTCATTGTCTTCAATTTTTGAATCACTAATATTGTCATTATTTTCTATATTTGGTGTTCTCTCCACATGCCAGGGGTTATAATATTATTTTTTTTAAGAAAAAGGTGGCAAGGCATGAATATAATAATATAAGATATCAAAATACAAGCTGGTTCAGAAAGAAAACTAGGAGGAAAGATCTAGCTAGAAAACCTCTGATTGTAGCTCTAATTTTGACGCTAATTACAATTTGGAATTGAGATATTGAAGAAATATCTCAAATATAATTCCTAATTATAAACTAGATTAAGCTAATATATGTGCAGATACAAATATCAAATGATTATACAAATATGGGGTAGATTTTAGCAATGATTCCTACCAGTTGGAAGCCAACACAAAACCTAAGTATGGAAGACCAAAGCTCGCAGGGAGTTGATATGCGAAATAAAAAATAAAAAACTAATTAGTGAAGAGGCCTAAAATACATGACCGAAGATGAGTAACCATGTAGCCAACAAACAAAATCCCACCCAAATTAGCTTGATATGTCTGAAGAAGTGATCGATGTAACTGCATAGGAAAAGAGTCAGTGGGCCATGTGGAAAAACTGCTATTCCTCCTTAGCATTGATAAATAACTATTCTTGTGTGATTCCCCCTGATAAACACCTCCTTCATCCCCCGCGGAAAGGACCGAATCCTACGCAAGAGACTAATATCCGAGATCCTTTGTTATTTGTTTGGTTCATGAAGCAAAATTGGGGGCATGATTACAAAAGTCAAAATTCAAAAGATAGAGTGGAATTCACTTATTCTTCCATGTTAACTGGAGCCACAAGGTGCACACCTCATAGCTTTGGAACCCCTTCTGCAGGTGTGTCTCTAACTTGTAAATCCTCTTGACCAAGTTGAGGGTCCCCCATTCTTGGCATGATGTTAAGATCAGGGATAAATGACTCCCAATTTGATATTATGGAGCCATTGTCATGAGCAATATCTTTTCTTATGTCATGGAAAGGTTTGTAGAGTAACAATTCTGATAAACAAAAATCAATACACTTTTTTGACTCATGTGAAGAAATGGATAGGAACCTTCAAAACACTATAACTATTGCTGCCCTTTCCCTAGGTTTCCATTTGTTAGCACTCTTTCGTCTATTATTATACATCCATGATCTAGATGTATCAATCATTGAGATAGCTTCCATAGAGAATGGTCTTGTTCTATATCCATCATTAAATGAATTTATGTTTTCTTCATTGCCATTTTCATCATTTATATCTACAGGTTTAAATATTTCATGTGAGACATTGAGATTAACAAATCATCTACTTATTTCAACCAGTGGAAGTTCTAATAGCATGTGCGATGTTTCTTGAGCTCCAACATCTCTTTCAATATTTATTTCATTTAGAAGTTTCCTATATGATCTTATTGCTGGATTGTCTAGGTTCTCTATATTTGCAAGACACATTAACATTTGATGATAGGTTTTTGAACTCTTCTCTTCTTTTGCTGCATATTTTGCAATATATTTAATCACAACATGTTTTGAGAGAATAGGCTGCCAATCTATATTAGCTCTCCATAATAGCAATATGTAACGAGTGTGTGAATCGACTCTATCATCATTTCTTGCTGCTTCAAATTTCTTTTCTCTAGTGTCTTTGTCCTCATATAATTTTGAACCATGTAAATTTATGCTCTAGGGAGTAGTGTACCTACAATTTATATGAATGATTTGTAATTAATACTTTTCTATAATAATATATTTAGCCTACATATTAAATTACACTTTATTAAAGTACATACCTGCAAACCATTCTTCCTTTTTTTTCTTTCTTAAGCACACTCCTTCTCTACAGATTGTATGTCTTTGTACATTATTTAGGATTTTTTCATAATCTTTATCAATATCCATTTCAAAAATTTGTCTTGTATTTTTTAAATATAGATGTTGAGAAATAATTTGAAATACCTACAATAAGAAATATGAATGTATTAGCATTTTATTTTGTATTTAATATCAAGATTTTTATTATATAACCTATATTTTTTAAAACTCATTGAAATTATACCTGTATATTTTTTTGATGAAGATTTCATCTTGGATTCCATGCATGAATAATACAATGGAAATATCTTTTTGCATTCTATATTTCTTGTTCATTTGACCAATCTATACTATCCATATTTGGTGCACCGTGTATCCATAAAAATCTATGAACATGTGGCGATCCCCTATGTTGCCACTCATATCTGCACCAATAGTCTTTAACATTTAAACCTTTTTCCAGTATTTCTTTTCTAAAATAAGAATGTCTCAAGTGCATATAGTGGGCGAATATGTGAGGGTCGTCATTCACATACTGCTTCCTCCAAAATTGAGTTTCACGTGGATTTGTTGGCATTGTTCTTGGCATTAGAGCATGTAGATCTGGCCAATAAAGATCAACTAGAGAGAAATCTTCCAAACAATTTAACAATCCTACAACCAAAATGTAACTACCAAGGAAGATCCTACTACTAACAACAAGGAAATTTGGGAAATTTTCTTCAAAACATAATGAACTCCCTTCTTTGAAACCTGCATACAATTTATAAGAAAAATCCCTCAATTCCACTATCTAGAGAATTTAATTAAAAATGAGATTCTTTTCCAATATTGGACTCATGCACATTGATTAAAAACCTAGTGGGGGAGTTACATGCAAGGCATTGAAGATTCCCCTAGAAGCTTCTAATTCCTCCTACAACATGTGCCATAATTGGGAGTGGGAAAATTAAAAAAAAAAAAAAAATGCCTTTTGAATTATATTCTCCAAGTGTGTGTGTGTGTCCATTTTTATTCTTTTATAATATTTATTCAATTATTTTTAATAGCTCAACCAAAAATATAATAGAATTGTATCAAATCAAAAAGTGATAAAGGAGGGTTCTGACATATTCGATCAACATTTTGTGGGAAACTTATCGTGTGTCCTTTATATTTATATTGACCACCTATTGCATGTGTCACCTGTAAAGTTGGACTTACCTGTGCAATTAACATTTCTTCCACTTGAGTTAGATTAGCAAGTTTTTCAGGTTGTGGTCCTATATCCACACTATTTGATGAAGAGAATCTATTATTTCCTCTTTCTTGCCAACACCTATTACAAATAGGACCTTGTGATGTGCGTAATACTTTTATTCCTAGGTAACATTCTTGACACACATAACACATCGTTGGGCATACAATGTTATCTAATTGATGTGGAAACATCAATTGAAGATTTTTATAATCGTTTTCAAGCATTCCATTATAATTATGTAAATTGTGTACATAATTTTCCCTTACTTCATTTTCTCTAAGTTTACTTGCATCTTCGCTATTTTGAGGTACATTCTCAGTGGATGTTGGATCTTGATTTTGAACATTCTCTTCATTATTTGCGTTAGATGCAAATTGTTGCCTTTTGATTGATTGGGAATGAAGTTGTTGGGTATTTTGTGTTTCATAATGTGAAGATTCTTGTGACTATCATTGATGATTACTTCTACTTACATTCCCCTCTCCCCTATTTTCATTTTCTAATTCTCGTACTATTTTTTGTGCTTTTCTTGTAGCATATCTTTCTCTACCTTCCTCATTATGGTTAAAACTTAATATCTTTCTCTTCCCTTTCAACATCAGTAATTTGTTCTCGTTGTCTTTTTTGATATTCTCTTTAATATGCCCTCCTATATATTCCCTTTGATGTTGTCTTCTTTCTTCTTTAAATTGAAATTTTAAGCTTCGACGTGTCATAGCTGCAAAATGAGCCTTCTTTAAATAGTTTCAGTAATGTATAATGTATTTGTATAAGTTAAACTTACATATATGAAATTTATTATGATGACAAGTCATTGAATATGTCATGCATACATTCTAATCTTTACTATTTAAATTTGATATACTTTCATATGAATATTTTTACAATTTAAATACTAGTACTGGAAAAAAACATCAAAAATCTTTCAAAACATGACATATAGAATTTAAACTAAAATAAATATACTTCAGTATTCGAAAAAAAATACAATACCTCCAAGTATTACAATGATAATGTATTTTGTTTTTAGTATGAAAAGAAGATAAAACCAAAATTTGTTTCAAACATAACATTATATGTACAATTCAAGTTCAATTTGTAAAAGTTTCATGTACATACATTTTCACAACACCTACAATGGTTTGTTTTTTACATTGTGTTTTCATCACAATATGAAACGATGATTAAACCTATTTTTGTTTAATACACTTTATAGCCCATGCCAAGGCCATCATATCTATAACCAAATTTTACTTGCATTAGCATCTACAACTGATTCCTTTAGTTCACACTTGATACATTCTATACAGTTAGCCAATTGTCTCATAGTAAAAGTTTTTGGTACTTTGTTTTTTCACTATCATGAGTGGTAAGTTGGTCAACTTGGTTTTAATGGCACATTTTCTTGTCTTATATTATTTTATTATTTACGTTGATTTAAGTTGATTTAATTAAAATTATTGAACTCTATTGATGAATTAAGTAATTTGAATTTAGTTATATTGTATTTTGTAACTAAATTGTTTAATTAATTTAATTAGATTGAATTGAAATAAATTATTTACTTAATCAATTTTGATCTCATTTGATTTAATTTATGAGAGTATATTGTTAAATTAAAAATAAATATATATTTTTTATTATTTAATTATTAAAATAAATTTCATTTCATTTATGTAAAGTTACTAAGTATAATTTTTTAATTTGGCTTAATTAATATTAGTATAATATATTGTTAAAATATTTTAATTAATTTATATTAAGTAGATTTAATTTATTTAATTATCATATTTTAATTATCAATATAATATGTAACGATTGTTTAATTAATGAAATTCGATTTGATCAAAGTTTTGTTTGAATTTTGTTGATGACATAAAATTTAATTTAATTTCATTTACTAAAATTTAAATTTATTATTATTAAAGTCTATTGCTTAATTATTTAAATTATGTTAATTTGATTTTATGAAAGTATATTTTTTAATAATTTAAATTAATTTTAGTTGATTTAATTAATATTATTGAAGTCTATTTATTAATTAAATAATTTGAATTTTATTTTATTAATATTTGTAACTATAAATTCAAATCAAATTTCATTAACTATATAGTTTACTTAATGATATAATTTACTTAATGAAATTTGATTAATTAAAGTTGGGAAAGGTTTTTTCCAGGTAATTAAATTAAATTAAATTTAAGTTGTTAAAATATCTTTTTTATGTTTTTAATTAATTTAATGCAAATTATTAAAGTATATAGTTTAATAAATGAAATTTGATTTAATTATTTAAGTTGATTTATTTAAAATTATTGAAGTCTATTTAGTAATTAAATAATTTGAATTTAATTTTATTATATTTTGTGACTATCAATTCAAATCAAATTTCATTAAACAAATAGTTTACTTAATGAAATTTGATTTAATTAAAGTGGTGAAATTATTTTTTCATTAATTAAATTTGATTTGATTTAAGTTGTTAAAATACTTTTCTTATTTTTTAATTAATTTAATGAAAATTAATAAAGTATATAGTTTAATAATTAAAAAAATATTAATTTAAGTTGATTTAATTAAAATTACTGAAGCCTATTGATTAATTAAATAATTTGAATCTAATTTTATTGTATTTTGTAATTATAGTTGATCTTTATTAAATTAAAGCATACAATAAAATCAAACTAATTTGTCTGTCTCTACAAAGTGTATGTCATAATAATATCAAAGTATTGATAGGCAACTTTTATTTCAATTTTTTTCAATACAATTTCTATTTGAAGTATAATTGTAAGAAATAAAATACCTCTAACTTAACCATTAAAAAAATTAGGATAGCAATTAAACAAACAATATGTAATTAGCTTGATTAATAAGAGAAACCTAAATTTATATATGAAATTTATAGAAAAAAAGAATTAATAAAAACTGAATTTATTCAGTTTTAAAAATATGTACCTCTATTTATTCATTTATCTAATGAATAGAAACTTGAATAAATGTGCTCATTAATGTACCAAGTTACAAAACAAAATTCATATATTACTTACGTGTAATTTTCTTTATCTAGAAATGCCCAATCATGAATGTAATTAGCTGAACTGATAAGCAAAACCTGACATCTGAAAACAATTACTTTAATTAAAATATTACGATTGAGATTTCCATGTTTTTGAGAAACCTTATAGAATCCTTCATCCAATATGTTGTGAAATCAAAATTATTGATAGCTGATCTAAAAAATGATCTATAAGAATTTTAAGAATTTTAATAATAATATGAAATTTGAAAATCAAGAATTAGTTATAAGTAATTGGAAGGATTCCAATTTCCATTTCATTTGCTTTGATTTCATGCGCATTTGAATGCATTATTAAGTTGGTGATAACTTATTTACTGTATGACGTGTTTTAAATATTGTTTGACAGGTTGACAATATAGCCGGTTAAACATATGTTCATGTTTTAAATATATCAAATGAGCAGTTTGAAATAATCAACGGTTGTTATTTGTGAGAAATTTAGGGAGATCTTTGGAAAAAGTTTACACGGAAGGGATGTTTAACATCAGCTACCTCACATTCATGCTGTCATTGTAGAAGCCTGTCGGCTAATAATAAAGAATCACATTTCAATTTATATTTACTTTTTTCAGTACATAAAAACACTCGTGGAGACAGAGCAGCCACGGAAATTTAAAGTTAAACAGCCACATGGAAACCTAGAGTAGAGCTACTCTTCAATCTTATCAAGGAATTGCGCTGGATGATTTTGTCTGATTCTCCGCCCATGTTACGCCGCACTATGTAACCGTATACCTATTTTTTTTCTCCGTTTCATATATCAATTTATCAAAATCAGAGGAGAATTTAGTCTATGTCACGTTGAACATTGTGTCGAAGGATGTCTCAAAGTAAACAGTCGGCAGTCAAAATGTCGGCATGTGCTGACTTCTAGAAAGCTTTGTTCAAAACGCGTCTGAATTCTAGAAAGGTGTGCACAGAATTTCTTTGTGTGCATCTGGAATATAAAATATTAGCCCTCCGTTATAAAATATTTTATATCAGCGTAGTGTTATCATCAGAAATGGCGAGAAAAAATATAGTATCCTGTGCAGCCTGTAGAGTGCACCGCAAGAAATGTTCGGAGGAATGTGTTCTCGCTCCTTATTTTCCTTCCGATGACCCACATAAATTCTCAGTCGTTCAAAGAGTGTATGGGACCAAGAATATCATCAAACTACTTCAGGTAATTTTTTACCATGGCTCTATTTTTATTTTCTGTTCAAATGGCTTTTAATTTTGCAACTGTAACTACTTGCTTTTGTATGCCATTATCTACTTGAGAATCACATAGTATCGTGTCCAGGGTATGCAACTGCTTATTACCAGTTCATTGAATTTTTAATTTGAGCTTGTCAAAATATTTTAGCTGAGATATATAGTTAGGGTGCATTTTAATCCGCTGATACTTATTTGCTTCATCTTTATCGACTCCCGCATTTTACAATGTATGTTCTTAAGGTTGAACATTCATATGCTAGGTTTCGTTATGATTCTTCTTACTAGCTTCATCTGTGTACATTTTGGTATATAGATTGATTAAATACTGATCAACTTTCATTTCAAAATTTTCAATTTTTTTGGGAGGAGGACCCACTTTCAGAGGATCGCGGATTTTAATAGTTCAAATTGGCCCTCCAGGATACCCTCTAGAGAATTTTGTAGCCTCAATGGTCGTTAACAACATCCAATGATTGTGACTTTGAGAGGTGATCTCCAACAACTAAAACCTAAGAAAATAAATATAATCTTACAACGTTCGATTATTTGGAGGATTCTTTCTCTTCTTTATTTATATATATAATTAGTTAGGAACACACGTCTTAATTAGGTTAGTCTAAGGAATTTACTAAAAATAAAAACTTAAAATATTAAGGTTAAACATTTATGACATAATTGGTTAACATTACTATAATTTGGAAGATGAATATTATTATTGTAACATGCTCTTTTCATTCAGAAAAGTATTATCCTTAATTCGTAGCAATTTTGGAAGGCTTTGTAGGAAGTTATCTTCCTCTTATGTCACATTCTTTAGTCGCTATATTGTTTCATCTTTTTAGGAATTGAAAATTGACTTGGCTCGATAACTAGCCATTTTTTTTTATCTATGTCTCTCTTAAGATTTGAAAAAAATTATCCTCTTCATCTAAATTATGGAATTGTCACTATAATGAAAGATTGTGAACTATTAGAATCATTAGATAAGATGCACTACATATACAATAAAATTTGTGGGAAGATAGAATTTCTAAGTTACAAGAAGCACTAAAAATTTAGTGATGGAACCTTATATGGATTCTAAAATCGTGGTGAAATATTTAAACTTGTATTTTAAATAATTAAAATTTATTTTTAAGGTTTTAATTTAAGGAAAACCCTATCTTTGTCCCTAAAATTCCTCTCACTACGGTGCTAACATACTTTTCTCATTTTATTTGGAGCCATATTTAGATTACGCTTAAGGATCTAGGATATTTCTTGTTGATTTTGAAGATTATCCTCTATTACATGCAATTGGGAATGACTCTATAGTTAAGGAATATATGGTGAAAGTGTCCATAAAAATTCTAATATCAAGTCATATTTTATAATGTATAAAATGATGTGTTATACATTAATTAGCCATTAAAATTCATTTAGGCCATCACATTCATTTGTAAAAGGAAAACAATGTATATATTTTCTAAATAATTTTTAATAATTTTTTTTTATTCTTCTATTGTTTTATGATATAAGCCAAGTGCTAGTTTCATCTATGTTATATACAAAAGTTTATTGACAAAGATGGTAGTGAATATAGGATCTTCAACATTAGAAATACTAGTGATTTTTTATACATTTAAAGTGAAAATCTATAAGATGATGGATAAAGGATTTGAGTAATATGAATAATAAATGAGTCTATTAGTGACAACCAAAATAATCTTTGGGTTATCTAACTTTGGTAACCCAGTAAGAAAGTCCATATATATTTAATCAGAAAACTAAGCTAGTATATTAAATTCTTATAAGAGGCTTTTGTTTTTAACTATTTCATATTGTGAATCCTAAATGTCTTTGTATTAATGAGTCATTTATTTTATATACTATAGTAAGATTTAACTAATATTTAATGCATACAAATATATTTTGTTTGTATTATAAGTGTTGATGGTGGTTAAGGGTAGCCAACTCTAAATAAATTGTAGGTCACTCACACTTTAAAATCAATAAATTCTACCCCATTTTTTCTTTCTAGTAAGATATTGACCATTTTGCATAGAAAATTGTTCTATGTGATTAGATTAATAAGGGAAATTTGGTAGTAAATCAAATCATAGACATAGATAATACATAATAATGTTTAGATATGTGAGTTAATAATAGATCTCCACACTTAGAAATGAAAATCTTGAACTATTTTCTAGTTTTATAAAGAGTTTATATTGATCTAGAAGTACCATTTAATATAACTCTTGATATATAGGGAAAGAGGGTCTTACCTAGATACATTATCTAAAATCTTAATGTCCTAATCACCATCAATCATTGAAAGAAATAACCCACAAGATCCAACTTTAGTCCTAAAGGAGAGTTGGATGCTTTGTTTGATTACTTCCTCTTTTGGTTTTATTTGATTTGAAGTGAATATGTAATGAATAGGTAAAATGATGTAAAATAAACAAGATTAAGCACAAACAAAAAGATACAACACTATAATCAAGAAAAAATGTACAAATCTAAAAAATTGGATGGAGAGGGGAACCTATAGCTAATATATTGAGGTAAAAGTGTTAGCCTATGGAGATAGGAACCCCAATCCTGATGCTTTCTTTATTAGATAAAGCTTAAAATTCTAGATCAAAGGGCTCTTTAGGTGAGCTAATCAACATAGTCTAGGGGATTTTCCTTGTTCAAAATCTACAACTATGCTTCATAGTCTGCTACGTGAAAATTTACAACTTTTGATTATTGGATATGTGCCTTCATATAAGAATAGGTAATATGGTTGTGATGTATAGGGAATTCCCTCATAAAACCCCATGTTTGTGTTCCTATCTCCACAAGAACAATAATGATATAAAAAGAAAGGTTACACATAGTATGGTGGAGGCTAAATGATAACTGAAATGTTGAATTGATAAGATTATACTTTAGGATTGATATTACTCATGATGAAATTATCTTTGGACAAGTCCTCCAAGTGTTAATGCAATAAAATGATGTGATTTAAAATTTATCATGAAATAAAACTTGAAGATAAGTTATTTTAACTTGATAGTTCTTATACTCAAATATGTTGTTGAATGAATACATTAGGACTCTTGAACTTGAATTATATAATAGATATATTTTATTTATGACTTAAAAATGGTCTCCTTATATATTGTTCTCAAGATACTTCATATTTTTTCTTGACTTCAAATACTAATGTGAAAATATCTAGGTTATATCACAAATGGTAGTAATTGACACTTATGCATGTTCAAAATTGGGCCCCTCTTGGAGGGACAAGGATGATAGGAATACTATTCTACTAAGACTAGGGCACTAGGTGCCATACACAATTCAGAAAGGGACTAAAAAGGATTGTGGCAAAGTACCAAGTTATAGGACATTGGATATGGTCTTGATCATGAAATTTGACAACTATATGATGTGATAAGGCCCAAATAGGCTTGAAATGATTGAGGAGGAGAAAAACTTAAAAAGGGTCCCAAAATAGAGTGTGAAACTATATGGGGGTACAATTTATGACACTACGTGTAACCCCCACTTTAGTGAGAGTATGAAATTACACTCATAGTCATGTTAAAATATAAATGTGTTGGTGTAATTGTACTATTATTATATTATCTAGATAATTATCATAGATTCTACAATTCTAATGACGTTATAATTAGTATCTCTAATGATGTAATTTTCAAACAATGGAAAAATAGGAGAAGGTCTTTATTAATTCTCTCATGAATTTAATTGAAGGCTAGTGGTAACAGAGAATGGACAATTTCCATATCTCAAGTTAGCTTCTCACTTTGAGATTGTGTCTTTCTCGAGAAGCATTTTTAGTGTTTTGGTCTTTTTTTCTTATTTTAATCTTTCTTTGTTCATGATAACAAAATTGAAGAATGCATGTCTTGGGAAGATTGATTTTGAAGAAAATTTCAAGGATCGTTGTGTAGCTTAGTATAAATCTTTGTCTAGTGAGCTTCTAAGATTATAATAAAGATTTTTATATTTTAACGATAATAGAGTTGTTTTAATATTAATAATAAAATACTTATATATAGTGTCACCATATCATAAAAAAGGGATTAGTCCAAAGTATGAGAAAGTAGAACCCAACATTACCTCCACCATTACCTACATAGAGACAGCCATAATGACTAACTACCTAGACCCAGTATGCATTAAAAAAAATAAAAAATTATCGGTCCCAACCAATACTACCAAAAAAGGGCACAACAAGAAAGCAAATCCTACTTGGATTTCTCCTTCTAGCTAGACATAGACCCCAACCCCTCTTTATATCCTGCTTCCATCTTTTTGTCATGGTCTTGATTCTTCTTTTCTTCATGAGCTATTTTTTTTTCACTTTTAGCCGAGTGAACATATACCATCAAATCCTCCCATGCTTCTTGACCCTCATTAGTTCTCACCACATGGTCTGCAACATCCCTCCATAGTAAAATTAGTTGATATCAACATTTACACAGTTTGGCATCACACCCTCCCCAAACGGTCTCCTCAAACTTTGCATAGGAATGGCTCTTCCCATCAGAGAAAATAGGCCACAAAATAAGTGGGCAAGACCATAGGGTTTCATAATGCATTCAACCTATGCTTTAGTCCCAAGAGAAAAAACCTAGGCTACCACCATTGACACAATATCCATGTTGGTTCTATACTAGAATTTACACACCAAATGCTCCTAGTCCAAAAAACACTTAATGATGTCAAGAAAGACATCCTAGTCACAAAGAAAAATGCCACCCAATCACTTATTAGTGATACGTCTTAGGAAATATAGTTGTTTCTTCATGGAATGGAGAGTAAGAGTAGCCTCTATTTCCACCCAAAATAGAAGAAACACAATTATCTCCACACCATGCCATCACTTCAAACATGAAAAAATTAACAATGCAGGCGGAAATATAGAAATTTTTAAATAAAGATGAAGCCAAACCCTTCACATGTTGTAAAATGTGCCACGCTTCTTGCAACCAATATTGAAACCTTAGTCATAATGACAAATTAAGGTGAAAACTTGAGTTTAATAATAAGTAAGATCATCATAGGGAGCAAAATATAGAGGGAGGAAATTAATTTGTAGTGCAACTTCAAGGCCGAAACAATCATGTCAAAGTACTGATCAAACATCCCAAGCCACATTGGCTCTCGATCTATCCCACCACCAGATCATTTGGAGGTCAAAATCACATGCCACATTGGATAGGGCATCAACCTCCCCATTACACTCCCACCGAATATACGAGATTTTGAAATCCTGAAAAAGAATTGAATTTTGAGAAAATAATTCATATGAACTTGTTAATATGCCAACATTGGGAGGATCCACTCGAGATTGCATCTGTAATAATTTTGGAGTCTCCTTCAAGATGGAGTTTTGAAATTTTATGGTTGCATGCTAACTCAAATTATGTAACTTAAACCTTAGCCTCATTCTTTGTCCCAATTTGCAATCTTTGATCACCTTTTAACAATATTTTCCCTTCATTATCTCGAGCCACACAACTAGCACCTTAAATACTTGGATTTCTTCTTGATGCACCAACAAAATTGGTCTTCACCCATCCTTTATCTAGTCTTACCCAAATAGTTACAAAAGATCTACAACCACTAGGATTTACCCTCAAAAGGCCATTAATGGGCCAATTATGATCAAGAATTAAACCCTCTTACAACTATCAAATATTCATCGATTATTGTCAAATAAATCAAGACTTTTTGATTCAAGAGTTTGAGATAGAGAAATAAAGAATTTGACCTGAAGCTACACATTGTAAGGGCCATGAGGTAACTTGATGGACTCCTACTTGATTCAAGATATGTTTTAAATTTTAAAAAGAGATCTTCTCATATGTATACATTTATTATATATAATCAACCCATTTTTTTATACTAGACCAAGGGAGGTCTATTGGCTAGGTAAAATTTGAGTTTTTTATTCTACTTTTATAGGATCAATGTAATAAGGAGGCAATGCTAGCATAATTATTCTATTATTACTTTGATTGGATAGTTATCATAGCTATTATAATTATATTTATTATGAAACTATTTTAGTGACAACTTGATCAATCATATGTCTCAATCATTACATAGATGTTGGTGTATAGCTAATCAATATATCATTTTATTTTCTCCTCAAGATGAAGAGATAAAGAAATTGAGAGAAAGATGAACTAGAAATAGGATGTCACTAATTTGACTGATGATCAATCCACCAATCTTAAGACCCTATCAATCCATGCAAAAAATTTAAATGAAGACCTTGTTAATAAAAATGAAAATAAATCAATCTGAGTAAATTAGTTGAAGAGACCTGAACGATGTAGAAAAATGTCTCAACAACTAATATCACTATGTGAATTTTATTGAAAGATCATAAGTGGACTTATATAGAGAGATGAGAGCATGCAACGATTCAGCACACAAGATTCTATGGAGGGTGCATGGAGAAAACATGAACTCTACTAGCCATCAAGGTGTGTTATGTTGGGTGATTCATATAGTGCAATAAAAAAATAACACTAGAAAGCCATACTATACTAGGTAATAAATGCCTAAGAAATTATATTCAACATTATTGATCACGCAAACAAGTTACTTTATATTAGATGACCAATGGTCAAATACGATATGTTGATAACAATGATCAAATTGTAATTATGCTATGCTCATCTATCAATACATGAGAAAGATAAAAATATGTTTGAAAAAGGTATCAAACTAGTAATACATGCTATTTTAGATTATCTAAAAAAATGTTAAATTTTATTTCAGTTGGTAGAAAAATATTTATAGCCATACATTGGAGGGGTTATGTAACACAACAACAACACTTTGGGTGTACATAAATAAATTAGGAGGGATCACATACCCTACCTTAAGTTGTTAATAGATGTATATGTGGATATCTGAAAGAAGATAGAGATCTATTGAAAGGATAAAAAACCTTAAACACTAAGGTGATATCCTTGTCAAAAAATCCATGTGTTCCAAGTTAGAAAGAGTATCCTTGTAGAGAATGAAATTATTTAAGAAAGGAAATGATCATTTTGAAAGAAACATCGTGCAATAAGTGTAAGAGGATCTATATTTAATAAACATATCTACTTCCATAATTAAAAGAAATATTAAAAGAAATATGACATCTTCAACACTAAAAGGAGAAATGGATCAAGATTAAACACCTTTCAAATTGCTAGGAGAGTAGATTCTTGATGAAGAATTGCAACACTTTCAATAGTAGAGAGAGATCATTTTTAAAAGATATATACTTCTAAGAAAGGAAGAGGTCCTAAGAGGGGATACACAAATCAAAGCAATGATAAAATCCTTGTGAAGGATAAAAAATTATATACAATAATGAAAAATCACTATAAAAGATACAACTCAACAAAGGGAAAGTGGACCCTAATGATGGAAAAAAATTTGAAAACTATTCTTATCCCTTAGTATATAGACAAGAAAAATTAGGCTATTGTGTTGTTACTAAAGTATTATTTCACAAGAAATTGTACCAACATAAATGACAATGAGCCCCCAAAAGTGTAACGTCCCCTACCTGGTTAACATAATTAATCTATATCAATATACTTACAACTTAAACTAAATTGATTAGAAGACAAATCTATTTTAACATTAATCAAATGTGTTCTATCCATAGTGGAATTACTTTATAAATTATTAATAAGTCAATTGTTCCATCAACCATATTAGATAATTAAGTTTGTCTTCGATAACTCTTAATGTAAGTACCAACCTTGTTACTACTTCAGTTTTAAGAAAGAAGGAGGATATGTATGTTACCAATGTTCTTAGAGACCATCTACAATAGGTTCCCTCAAGTTTACAAATCCAAGCCCTTACCCTATCTTGGGGATATGCCCTCAAAGTTTATGTGGGGATGTTGATCCCTACCCTATCTTGGAACTTAACCTATTGCTTGGATTTAGAATACCCGTCTTTGGAACATATCATCCCCATCTCCATAAATACAGACAGTAATAACAAGAATGAATAGTATATTCATATTCTCTTTAATGTTTATTCAAGAGTCCTTTATGATTTACAATCTATTATTGTTATTCTCTATGAATCAAGACACGCACACACATATTGTTTCTAATTTTCATTATTAATTTTTATTTATTTAGAAGACTGTTAAACTATTTATCTTAATTATTTTATATATTAGTTTGCATTACATGTTAGATATTTTTGACTCATATTAAGTTTTATATTACTTAAAATAGAAAACATATACACCTAATGAGAGCATCGTATTACATGGATCACCCAATGTACTAGATTATTCCCTTTTACCAAGTTATAATCCTTTGCAAGCAGATCTCAAGTCTCAAATTATAATTTTAATTTTTTGGGACACGATTCTAAGCCTTTCACTTTTTATTTTACTTCCATCCTTCAAACTCCATTTCTAATCTTTATTTATATCCTTTTAAGATATATGCCCTTTAGAACTGAAGAGACATATCTTTCTCTTTGTTGATTGTTGTTGTTAGTCACAATAATAATTTCATCTTACTATAATCTCTAATGTAGATCGTACCCTTTTTTAAGGAAGACAATATTCTTATTTTCCTTTAGGAATCCCATAATTTGGAGAGTAGATAAATTAAAATCATATAATCTTCCTAATCACACCTTTTGGAAGTGCACATTGGTCAATGCATAGACCACATCCTTACTAATTCAATGCTCCTCTAATAACTACTTTAACACGTTGTTGTATACTTTATACTTCTTTCATGAATTGATAATGGTTTGGGGTTTAGGGTATTATTGGTTATAATTGAATATTTAGTCATTAAATTAATTTATTAAATATTAGGCATTGATTGTATATAAAAATAGAAATTTGTTTTATAAGAAAAATGTTAATAAGGTAAGAAATATTAATATTCACGTATGGATATCACAAAAAGACAAGTTATGATTGTCACAAGTGAGGATTAATATAAAAGGAATAAGTGTATACATGCCTAGTGCATATTATGGATCATGGCTCATCAATACTTCATCTCTAGAAGACAGACAAAATTAGTGAATCTAAGGTAAAGTTTTATTAAGAAAAGCTTCATTAAAATCATCCTCTTTTACAAAATCATTCTCATGGGGGACACACATTTTTTAAAAAGTATTAACATCATTCCTCAATGCATAATCTTGAAGAGATATATTGAGAGAAGTGGTGATAATATCTTCTTGAACCAGCATTCCCTCATTAGTGAGAGAAACCATAGGAGAGGTGTAAGGTTATATAATAGATGCTAAGTCATGATCACATATATTAAATTTATTCATTGTAGAACTACTATGAAAAGGACAATGCAAATGCAAGTCAATCAAAGACTGCCATTTTATCTCAAGTTTGATATATAATGTCTAATTGATTGAACAAACAATGAGATTTACAATAAAATAGACTTTCTATCTAAACCATAAAACTTGCATATTCTTAAATAATTAAGTGATGATTTAATTAATTAAGCAAAGAAAGTACTTAAGAAATGAATTTTACATATTTATATAAACATGAATCAACTAAATGCAAATAAATTAGATCTAAACAAAAATGATATCTTGGAAAATGAAGTCTTAGCATCAAGATGCAAAACTAAGATATCAATTTGTAAATTGCCATCAATCATTAGAGGAAATAATCCACAACATCCAACTTCAATCCTAAAGGAGAGGTTGATGCTTTATTTAATTACTTCCTCTTTTAGTTTGATTTGATTTGATGATAGTATGTAATGACTAGGGAAAATGATGCAAAACTAAGAAGACTTAGCACAAACAAAAATATATAAAATTAAAAGAAAAAAATGAAGTATAGATCTTGAAATGAGATGTAGAGATGAACATGTTATTAACATTTGGATATGAAAAAATAAGAGACTGTGGACTTAGTCATTGTAGTCCTGATAATGTCTTCATTAGTATATTTTTAAGGTTCTAGATCAAGAGTCTTTATAAATGTTTCCCTTAGTAATTCAACCTAAAATGTTTGGACTAGTGGGATAATTATCATAATCTATAGGTTTTTTTCCTATTCAAAATGTTAGATTATTTGTCTTAGTCTTCTTTCTATAAATTTACAACTTTCAACTATTGGATGTATACATACACACATAAGAAGACAGAAAATGGATGTTTTATATAGCAGATCACCTCAATCAAACACTATGTTTATGTTCTTAACTCCATAACAATGTAATGGAGAAAGTGACCTTGCCCCTTGTAGGGTGGAAGTTAAATGACAAATGAAATGTAATGATTAGAAAAAAGTAGGATAGGGTTGAACCTTTATATAATTTCCACAAAGACGCACACAGGGGAAGAACTCACAAGTATTGAGACCACAAAGACCAAAAAAACCAAAAAGGCAAGCCCTTTTTTGAAATGAGGATTTTGATTAAAACCAAAAATAATGGGAAGTAGACCACCCCACACACAAAATCACCTAATAAGGGTAGAGGAGTTTAGGAACACACTGTGAGCCATCCTCTTAACAAAACCCCTTATACTTGGGTCAAACTAGCCAAGAGAAGAAACAACCACCAATGGAGTTTGAAATACAGTATGCAACCTTTAACCAATAGAGCTACGGGTAAGTGCAAGAACATGAGTCCCCCTTAGGGGGAAGTCTATGCATTGGGAAACGTGTTGCCAGGAATGGGGGCCCATTTTTGTAAAATGGGGACCCATTTAGCTTCGGGCCCCGAGGCAAAATGAACCAAGGACCAAAGGTGAAAACTAATGATCCCCCATTCCATTTTAAAATGGGATCCCACTATGTAAAAGAAACAAGCCCCCATTTTCAAAAACACTTTTCCTTGCTTTTTTCGCCCCATTTTCCTTATTTTTTTAGAATAGTTGTAGTAAAGAAGCAAGGAGAAGAATGGTCCCCCATTTACAAAATGAGCTCCTGTTTTGTGAAATTTGACCCCACAACTCACCTCTGCCTTGAGTTTAGGTATGGGATAGGCTTGGAATTCCAAGACCTTAGACTTGGACTTGCAAATTCAAACTTGGATCAATGAAAGCACAAATACGGACTTCTGCAATATTTTGCATGCCTATTATTAGAGAATTTTTCCATGAAATTAAAACCCATTTCACGTTATACTATGTAGATTCTTTATCTGTAGTTTTTTAAAAATTTTGATTAATTTCTCTATTTTTCATTTAATTTATACTAAATCTAGTCCATAAACTTCAAATATCAACTAATTTTGTTTATTTAATAACTTGTTTGTTTTAATGGTTTTTGAAAAATAATTATATGTCATCAATCTACACAAAATTATTTTATATTGAAAAAAAAAATTCAAAAAATGATAAGTTTAGGTCAAATTATGTGGGTCGTACACGTCAAGTTTTTAAAATGATAATTAGGGCCAATATAATAAAAAATAAAATATTCAAAAAAAAAAAAAAGAAAAATATGCTCATCAATCTTGAGTGTGCTAAAAATCATTTCCCTAGATGATTTGAAAAAAAAAAATGTATTTGTGTCAAAAAGTGTGGGTCGTACACGTGCATGGTATAGTCCTGAAATGGGCATTTTTTAAAAGTGGTTTTTAGAAATCCATTTCGAAAGTAAATTTATATTATGTGGGTATTAAAATAAATTATATATTTAGAAAGTAGACTCAGATGGATATATTTTGTATTGTTGACTTTTTACAAGATTCAATCTCTAAGTGCTTCAAATTTTCAGCTCAAATGTGGAAAAATCTGAAAATCAAGGAAAACACTTCCCCTTTTTGGCCAAAAAGTGGACTCAGCTTCTAGCACTAACCCCTACCAAAGAACTCAAAGAAGACTCTCAAAGGACCCAAGC
This sequence comes from Cryptomeria japonica, assembly GCF_030272615.1. NCBI lineage: Eukaryota > Viridiplantae > Streptophyta > Pinopsida > Cupressales > Cupressaceae > Cryptomeria > Cryptomeria japonica. Next base: position 779,443,105 of record NC_081407.1, read on the forward strand.
CCCTAGTAATAAAAGACCACCTAGTCATTCCATAATAACATCAAAACAAGAAATCATAGAGTGGGCTAGCACAAACATTAAAGGGTTTTGAAACACCTACTATACACCCCTTGAGACCCCTACAAGTGTATGTTGAAGGTTGCACAACACAAGGAGACCAAGGGTGCACACCTTGGAACAATCCCCCCAATGCAAGCGAGGGGTTTGAACCTATGACCAAGAATTGATACCAGTTGTTACAAGTGTGGTTGTTGTTGCACCAAAAGATCAACCTTTTAATGCCCAATACAACCACTAGACTTAAAGAATCCACAAAAGGTGGTTAAGCCATGTCACAAACCTGAGTGCTACCCTGCACAACACAAGGAGACCAAGGGCGCACACCCTCCAACACGTAGATACATCCAGAGCAAAGGAGTAAAGATCAACTCAACAAACCAAAAACATATGTGTAAGACATTAGAATTTTATTATTTCTATAAATAGGCTATGCATGAAGAAATAAACATCACTTCTGAAAAAATGTTGATTACTATAAAAATTAAGTTATTTACAGTTACGCAAAATTAAGAAAAAAATATTTCTAATTAAAAAATATATATATATATTTAGAATCTACACAAAAATCTTGACAAATTAGTACTTTACTTCATCTTTGAATTCTAAATGGTTTATTTTCTATATGTTTTAGAAAGTGAAGATCCATGTCAAGTTTGGCCAAAAACTATAACCTATTATTCTACAATCACCTTTATATTAGAAAATACGAAAATGTGATAAGTTTCAAAAGAAATTAAGTCTAAATTCAAGATAGAGTGATAAATTTTGAGTTTGTTATTAGATTTGAATGGTAATATGAGAACCAAAAATAAGCATTACAATGATTAATATTTCAAAACAATAATACACAATATTAATGCAACTAATTGGTGAATATATTATAAGATTTATCAAGTTTTTGATTAAGATAAATGGGTTTTATAGGGACCCGAAACCCAAATCCATCCAAAAATAAACACAGTAACCAGAGTCTAACCAACCACTAAACAACAATAGAACTAGGGGATTCGCCCCACAATAGAAAAGCACAAAAAGCAGACCTAAACAAGATGCACAAGCAAAACAAGCTAAGAAATAGATTTCATAAGCCCAACATTCTTTTGGATCACTTTATTATTAATCTCCCAGAGTTCCTCCATAATGAACCTCAAACTACCCTTTTCATGATGTTTGCTCCTTGTCTTGGTAGAAGGTCTCGTGGATGCCTGTACCTCCTGGTTTTTCTTAGCCAAGTTGATATCTAGGGATCTTTTGACTTTGGTCATTTTCTCCTTCTACATGGCAATTTCCTCATTGACTCTTTTGAGGCCTTTGAGACTATTATACATGGATTCATTGCTAACCTCCACCAAACCCTTAAGTTTAATTTTCAGCTTCTGTATTTCTTTCTACAGCCTTTCAATTTTAGCCTCCAGTTCAATCTTCATAACCTTAATATCTTTCACAACTTCTTGGGACAACTTCATGAGTTTGTCAGTCTTATCTAGAGCCGGAATATCAGTGAAGGTGAAAATGGGATCCTTAATTTCCTATCTCAGAATATTACTTTCCCCAAAAACCCATCAAAAGCACTTCTCCTGATACATTAGTGAATTCCCCAGGAGCTTATCAACATCCATTTCATCATCTTTAGTCTCATTGGGGTCCACATTGAGGGAGATGTCAAGTTTAATTTTATTATCCTCCTTGTCAAGGATTTCCACCTCTTTTCCAGTCTTTTGTTTTTTCATATTTTGTGGGCCCAAGATGTGGGTCTGTAAAATAGGGGATTTCTTTTTAGCAACCCATCTCTGTGATTTTTTCTATTGCTACTAGTACTAGGAGTGGTCTTCTATAGGAGAACCTCATCATCTAAGGGTTTATAATTAGATTCATCCCACACATGGACATCATTCCAGTCCATGGCAATTATGCCCTCTGCTTCATCAAACTCTGTATCTGAAACATCGTGCACCTCCTAGCTACCTAAAGACTTGGGGTTTTTTAAAACCATGGAGGGTTTAACCTCATGGGATTTGGCATACTGCATGATTAGGAGGATCAAACCCTCATGTAGAACCAGATTATCCTCATTGTTAAAATGCTTACTAATAGATAGCTCTGGAGAAGATAACAAATAAAATGGAATGGAAATTCTTTTATCATGCTTAAAATGATTTAGAATCATAAAATGGAAAGAAAATATGATAGCAAAGTGGCCATCAAGGGTTATGTACCTCATTATGAACTCTCCCATGTTTTCCCAGAGAGTCTGAAGGTCCAACCTATTGTAACTGTCATCCGGGTTCTTCTTAACCTGAATTCTTTCACTCTATTTTTTATAGAAAAATGGGAGGGCTTGTTCCGAATTCTTCCTTTCCCTGAAAAAATTTCCAACCCTCCATACTGAGCCCATAAATCTCATCAATAAAGGATTTGTCAATTTTGAATTCTACCCCATACACATGCAACACCCCATTATCCCAATTGCTCACAAACAAATCAGTGAGCTTATAGTTTTGTCCATGAAATATTCAAAAAAAGGGCTCCATTCCCCAATCTACGACTTCCCTCAAGACCTCCTCATTTTTCTCCCAAAGCTCACATGAGGATGGCTCCACTCTATTCTTGTCTGCCCCCATTAGGTTATTGCCTCTCCAACGACACCAAAACCAGGCTTTAGATTGGTGCAAAACAACGATAACCATAGGAACAAGCTAGAAACTTGCCTTCGCTTCTTTATATCAAAAGTCCTACACATGTGATGTGTCATCATTAATTCTCAAGTGAAGAGAGATTTTCAGCATCCTTCCTTGCCAACTCACACAACTAGAATGGGAAGCAATCCCCTTCCTGCCACCACTTTTCATCATCTCTAGCCACATCAAGATTAGCCACGTGGTCTGCAGGCCTGTTTCCCTCCCTCAAAATTTGCGAGATTTTAATAGCCTCAAATTTGGTCATTATTTCAAAGCATTCCTATATTAAATGGTTAATCATCCAACTAGGAGGATATTTTTTGTTCAAACAATTTATTATTTTTAACAAATCACTCTCCAACCAGACCTTCTTAAATCCTCCATGGCTAGCCATTTTAAGACCAATGTAGGCCGCATTTTCCTCAGCAAAATGGTTTGTCTGAGTGCCCAGTGGGAGTGCCACTGCCGAGACAAGCCTACCAATGTAACCACACATAACTCCCCCACCATTTTCTCCCCCAGGATTACCATTGGCCACCCCATCAACATAAATCTTGATCCACCCCCTAGGAGGAGCAATCTAGGAAATGTTGGGTCTTATGTGTTTCATTTTAAGAGTAGGTCTAGAAATATCCCAATCAATGTGCCATGTGTTGATGATATCACATTTTGGAAATTGATACTCATCCAATTTAGTTATGTCAAGATTGATGGCAACACATATCATTTTGGGTTGGACACTTATCTGGTACTCACCGGTATTCATGATTCGGCCACCAACATTTAGGGAAACCGGCAAACTAGGAACCAATATATAAGGCCGATATAGGAGATTGATCTGACATGTCTACACGGTAGCAATCAGTGACATCGGTCACAAAGTGTATTGTATTTATTTTTGTCTAGGCCAACATGTAAATAAAAGGTAATATCATTTTAATTCGACATAAGGCATTTATGTTTATGTTTGGGAAGGGTATTTAAGTCAATCTGGTTAGGTTATTTTAGAGATATACATATGATGTGAGATATAGTGTTGTAATATTGTGCGAGCAATGTTGATCGACTGAATGTGAATATAATATTTTGTAGTCAGTCTTGGTTATTGGTTTAGAGGTTTGGGATGCAAAAAAGTTACCAGTAAAGGAGGACACAATGGAAACTGGTACAAACAGTTCTTGAACCGGAACTCATCCAGCATAGCAAATACATTCTCTAAGTTCATAATTTTGTTTGTAAACCAGTATTTGGTGTTTGGTGTTTGTAGTCAGTGAGGCTTCTTTTTTGATGAGTAGTGCGCTCTAGGCTATTGGCCTTCTTGCATGTGTAGACCCCTATTGTAATATTTATTGATTTGGATAGTGGAGATATTGTGGGTCACCAATCCCACCATGGTTTTTCCTCTTTGAGGTTTTTCACGTATAAATATTTGTGTTATGGTGTATGTTCTTGTGGTGGTATTATGTTTACTTACTATTGTATTATTTTATGGTTACTGGTTACTAAAGCACGTTATTAATAGAGTGAAAATTGATCTTACCGACAAAACATTGATTCACCCCCCACCCTCTCAGTGTTCTTTGATTCCAGCAATTGTTATCAGAGCTTGGTGCCTTGGATTAAGTCTAATAGCTTAAGGAAGATCATGAATCCAGAATCCATAGAGATGAGTATGGAGAAACAAATTGAAGTAGCTCTTGAAGACTATGATGCTAAAAGCATGAAAAAATTGAAATTGCAAGATGAGTTGAACTCTGCAAAGGAATTCATTCTTATCCTACAGGAGAGGATGTCATCTACTCAAGCTAGAAGGAGGAACTTTTACAAAATCGGGATGATGAAGAGTAGGATTCCCTTAAAGAACAATGTCATCAAGAATGAAATTTAAGCCCTAACTTGTTGGCATTTTTGATGGTGATGTTGTGATTGTCATTGATGGAGACACACTTTCTTTGAGATCACTTTTTGTATGCATGAGTTATGCTCAACCAGTATTTGTTCCAACCGGTATTATCTATTATAGTCTTTAGACTATCGGTGTTTTGCAGAAAGTGTTTACTGATCTGAAACAGTATGAAGACCCAAGCAGTATGAAGACCTCAAGCAGTTCGAGGATCCCAAAATGGTATGAAGGAACAAAGTGGTTGTTATCATTTTTCCCAGCCTTCATTTTGACAAATTGGTAATTGGTAAAATGTGTGAACCAGTAACTGGTAAATGTATGAACCGTTATTACTTTGTGATGAGTTATCATCCACTGACACTTTGGCGGTGATTTTGTGTCATGTTACCAAATGTGTCTAGATGCACTGAACCTAGGAACTTGCAATGTAATCCTATTAGATCGACATGAAATCAGATTCCTTTCTAAGGGAATCATGTCTAGGGTTTTAGGTGATTGATGAGGTTTTTGTATGTGCGATCATAGAATAAGATTAGGTCTGTGTGAAGAAATAGAGTGTGGAGATATTGAAGACTGAAGTAATGCTGAAATGCATTAACAATGAGCTATCAAGGATCTAACCAAGCATACTGTGCTAGTATTTAGATCACTCACTTGTTGATTACTCACATCTTCGCCAAGTTCGAAACCCATAACTAGGTAGGCCTGGTAAAGCATTTGTAAATCCTCCAACAAGGTGGTTCACAACTATGGATCTAAAATCCTCTCACAAGGTAGTCTTTAATCGGACTTATCTCCCAATAGAGATCGAGATTGCTAATAGGATCTATTCTGGTGAAGAACATTGTATGACCTTAACTGGTCTAACCTTAACCGATATGGTTACTATTCTGCAGATAGTTACTTGTGAGTTTTATCTCACCGTGGTTTTTCCCATTTAGGTTTCCATGTCAAAATCTCTTGTGTTATGGTGATTGTGCTCTTGTGGGTGAATGGTTTATTTGTTGTTTGGTTTGCATTTGTCTTAACCAATTTGTTAGTAAATATTCTATACCAGTTAACTGTTAAACTGTTTAGGTGTTTGAGTTCAGTAATTTTTGGTATACTAATTCACCCCCCCTCTTAGTATTCATCAATTGGTATCAGAGCCAACCTTTCCATAAGTTTAACCACTTGGAAGGAGATATGGGCGAATACACTGTGAGGGAGCTTACTCACTATCTCACTCAGACTAAGAAAGCCTTTGATGAAATCAAAGTCAAATATAAAGCCTCTCTAGCAAAGAGAAGAGAGCGTGTTGAAAAACTGATGGAGCTTACTAAAAATAGTTCTTCTAATGAAGCAGACATGGAAGCCCCAGTTGAAGAAGTTGAAAAACTGAATGAATCTAATGCTAACCTAAGAAGGGAACTAGAAGGATAGACTATCAGAATGTGTCAAGAGGTTGAGAACCGGAGGAAAGTTGAAGATCTGGTAAAAGACAAAGATCATAAGATCTCCAAGCTGAAGCAAGAAATCAGTGCACTTATCGCTCATTTACAAGAGAGTAAAGTGGACAAAGAAGAAATGCAAGGTGAACTAAATATGGTTGTTTCTAAGAATGCAACCTTGAAGGAATCCAATGCTTCTATTTCCAAGGAACTCACTCAGTCAAAGGAAATACTTGCCAAATTCAATAAGAGTACTGTTAAGATAGAACAAAAGCTTGAATCAGCAAAACCAGTAAAGAATACCACTAGACTTGGTTTATCTGGTTATGAGGAAGGTGAGACCTCTCAAACAAAAGTTGGAGCATCAAAGAAGCAACCGACACCAAAGGATAAAGGTAAGAAAAAGTTTAAACCTGTTTGCTTTAATTGTCTAAAGGAAGAACATACTGCTAATGTATGTAGAAATAAGGCTTACAATAATTTTCCTTACTTTATAAACAATAATCCTAGATCCAATAGATTCAATGGTAACTATTATGCATGCAACAAGTTTGGGCATAGAGCATTTGAATGCAGGTCTATTGTGCACAACACTAGAAGATATCCTAAAATTAGTTAGGGAGTTTTCTTGAATCCTCTATGAACTAGAATCCAAACTGGTATAATGCCTATGACCATCACTCAAGTGGTGGTGGCTATCAAGTGACAACTGGTTGGAGAGCAACTTGTTTGATTTGTCATGGTAGCAGTCACACTGCTGCAACATATAGAAGGAAGAATGGAAACATGAATAATGGACCAAGGAGAGCACCTAGAATGGTTTGCTATCATTGCAACAAACCGGGTCACACAGCTAGAATCTGCAGGATGAGAAAGAACATATCAGATGATATACTGGTCACTCCAAAAGGAAAGATTGATGTTGAAACTATTCAAACAGATATGAAGACAACATGGAAGATGAAACTTGAAGAAGTGTCACAAGAAGAACCAGTTTCTACACCTAGCGTGGAAGTCATTGAACCAACAAACTAAGCTTCAGAAAATCTTAGGGGGAGCAAATTGGTGAAATGTTTTGAACCCCCAGTTTATACCAGTAAAAGACCTTAACTAGTATGTGTTACCTGTCAATCGACAGAAGACCGAAAATGGTAAAAGGCAAAATTAGGGTTTATAACCTAATGGTGGAGCACTTATTATGATAGGTGAAGAATTTGTTTAAAAGGAATTTTCAAGTCATTTTCACTTATTAATTTGTGAGCGAAGAAATTCTCAAGCGTAGAGCGACCAAAGGCGATTTATTTTGTGATTCAAAGAGATTTCAAAAAATTTGAAGTAAAATCCAGAGATAGTATCAATCAGTCAAGTGAAAAACACTAAGAGGTGTTCTAAGCAACTGAAGTGGTGTGTTGCTAGCTAGAGTGTCAAAGCCCTAAATCTTGACTCGCGAAGGTATTTTTTGAGCTTCTTTGTTTATCATGGCTTCTACTTTGCACTCCAATTAAAGTGCACCTACTGATTCAGCAGATTTCATACAAAGGAAGATGAAATACAATGCCCTATCCTAGATACCCGCTAGTGTTATAGTTGAGGAGGGTATTTCAGATTATATTGATTGCAAAATAGAAGACCTAGGATCCCTAGTGATCCATTCTTAGTTAGGTTTATTTTGCAGGGATGACAAGAAGATCAAACCAGAATACAGCATCCTGGAAAAAAGAAACTTCACAATGCAGTCTATTTTCTTGAAGAATTCATAGAAGATCACATCCACGTCATCCTAAGAAGAGTGCATGATGACAAAATATATCTTGAGTGGACACATGACATCACACCGGAAGTGATTTATGCCATCACCAGCTTCTGTAACGTTGGAGAAGTGCCAGCCCTAAGGAAAGTCATTAAGATGGAAATGACCAAGCTCACCAATTCTATGAGTGACCAATGGGGAATGACCGTTAACACCATCAAGGATGAGTTGGTCAAGTATGCCTACATGGTGATCGGATACAGGACATTCTATGCTAGGAGCATTAACTTTGTCTCTGCAGCTATGGTGAATGTTGCCTACAGAATGATCATGGAAGATGCATCATTTGATCTATGCACCTGTATGCAGAGGCAACTTCTGGTAAACCTGAAGTCTATCAAATAGGACAATGCCTTAAGATTTAAATTTGGAAAATTGTTGGTAGGTTTGTTTTTCTATTTTCAAGGCTATTTTTTGGGAGTCAGTGATATTCAATGGTCTGCTGACCAACCAATTACCAAGCAAATCAGAGAAAGTCTTCAAGCAGTGGGAACTGGTTATCCTGAAGTCTTGAACAAATACTTTGATGAATTCAAGAAGAAGATGAGCTAGAGGATGAGAATATCTAGCGATATTGTTAAGAAGTATGAAGAGGACATCTACTTTATCATCAGAGTAGATGAGTGCATAATGGAGGTGGTTAAGCCTAGAAAGGAAGAAGTGGAGCCCATGGGATATGAGGTGATGTATGACATGCTAGATGGGTATGCCTCTACCCTACTTGCCTCGCCTCTTGATCCAAAGAAGAAGAGAACCGACACCTACTTGGAAAGGGTAACACTAGTTGAAGAACCTTTAGTGAAGAAGGGAAAGGCAGTGCCATTGGTATTGGCACCGGTTACTTCAGCAAGTCCTAAAGTGACCAAGCGGTCACCGGCCAATAAGAAACCAGAAGTTGCACCTGCCAAGGTTTTTGAAAGAAAGCGGAAAACTAAGAAAACCTCACCAGATTCTGAGGATATAGAACCTGAAGTGCAGCCTAAAAAGACTAGGCAAATGAGGAAGAAGACAAAGACAACTAGCAATGAACCGAAATCGTTAGCACTGGTAAATATAGACATTTCCTCTTACAAACCATTGACATATTGTCAAAGAACTATCAAGAATATTAGGAGAAAAGTGCTAAGTGATTTAATAGATCATTTTGATGATTTTAATGACAATGAAAAGGAGGAAGTCAAATAGGAAGTTATTTAATATCTATGTATTAATGATCGGTCGCCATCAGAAATTAGATCTGTGACATTGGATTCTTTATACAATTCTTTAGATAACAAATGGTGCATTGCCATAGAAAAGGAACAGGAAATAAGAGAAGAATTTTTCGCACAATATTTTCCTGATGTGTCAAATTCAGAACTCTATGAAGTTATGGATAAATACAAAGGTCTCTTCTTCATGAGAAGAAGAAGACTCCTGTTACTGGAAGGGAAAGTTCCTGAAGTGGTGAAAGACACACACTCACATGCCAAAGCCGCTCTAAGGTTGCACCAAGTGTCTAAAGCCAACAAGAAGGTTGAGCAAGAACTGGAAACCGGAAAACCAGATGAGGTATATGACAGTGAAGGAGAACTGGTCACTAAACATATGGATACAATTGACATTGATTCTTTGGATGATGAAAATGTCACTGTGGATGCAGCAAAAGAAAATGTTGATAAAGTGCAAGCGGAGAAAGAGAAAAGAATAAAGAGAAAGAGAAGACATAACAAGCAAAAGAGGAGAAAAAGAAATAGGAAGAGGAGAAGAGAAAAGAAGAAGAGAAAAGGAAACAGGAAGAGGAGAAGAGGAAACAAGAAGAGGAGAAGTAACAAGAAGAGAAAAGAAAACAAGAAGAGGAGAAGAGGAAACAGGAAGAGGAGAAGAAGAAAAAGGAAGAGGAGAAGAGAAAATAGGAAGAGGAGAAGAAGAAAGAAGAAGAGAAGCAAAAGGAAGAAGAAAGGAAGAAGGATGAAGAGAAGAAAAAGAAAGATGCAAAGCAACAAAAGAAGGTAGAAGAGGAAAAGCAAAGAGCCAAAGCGGAGAAGGAAGTGATAAAGAGCACACATGTGGAGACACAAAAGGCAACTGGTAGTCAAGCCAAACTGGCTGACATTACTAGTCCTCTTGACCTCCAATCTGTAAATGAATCAGAGCTGCTTGAAAGCATTAAGCTTGCATAGGAGCGGCTGGAAGCATTAAGGAGGAAAAAGAAGAAAGATGTTATTCAAACTATGGTTGAAACACTTACTAGTTTGATTCTCGGTACTAACCTCCCCAGTAGCGTTTCCTCTTTGGCCCAACTAAAACTTCTATGTATAGTTGTGGAAGACTAGGTACAATGCCTAGAAGAGGTGGCTGAAGCTAATGCACAAAAGAAGCATCAAAAGGCACTAAACACTGCCTTAGTGAAGAAACTAAATGAGCTCCAGTCTGAACTTCAAAAATAATAGAAGGACATAAGATATGCTATGGATGAGGGGAAACTACTACTCAGTAAGATAAGCCAACCCCATCTATCTTGTGATGATATTCTTGCATAGAAAGAAAAACTGCAATCTGATTTATAGGAATTTATAAGAACCTTCAAGATGCCCTATGATTCCTTTACTACATATGGGCAAATTGTTCACCGGTTTTAGCTCCAGTCCACCAGAATAGAGTTAGAGATCAGCAACCAGACCAAAGATTTGTAGGAACTTCAACTAGTTCTACTACGCAGACTCCAAATACTTTAGAAGTGCTAACTTAATCTTGATGCCTAAATGGTCACTCAAGACATGAGCACAATAGATGCCATGGAGGAACAGGTATCCCAGATGCAAATAGAAAGTGAGGTGGCTACCTCATTACTTGAATCATGGTCTTTATCCATGAAGACATTTATGCAGGATTTTAAATCAGTTTTTGATAAGTTTCACTCATTGGTGTCATAGAAATTTATTATATTAATGATAATGAGAAATAGGGGTTATTCTGCAATACTTTGTCATTGTTGGCAAAGGGGGAGTAGTATTTTGTATTTTAAAATTTTGAATGCTATGTATACTTTCATGTTATCTCTTTAAGGGAGTAGTATACATTGTATTTTTCTGCAAAAGGGATAGTGTATATGCTTAGGGGGAGTAATTTTGATTATGGCATATTTTTGTTGTAAAACACTTAGATGTCAATTTTTTTCTAAGTGTTACCATCAATGCCAAAGGGATATATTGTTGGCATTTTTGATGATGATGTTGTGATTATCATTGATGGACACACACTTGCTTTGAGATCACATTTTGTATGTATGAGTTATGCTCAACTGGTATTTGTTCCAGCCAGTATTATGTATTATAGTCTTTAGACTATTGATGTTTTGTAGAAAGTGTTTACCGATCTCAAGCAGTATGAAGACCCAAGCAGTACGAAGACCTCAAGCGGTTTGAGGATCCCAAAGTGGTACGAAGGAACAAAGTGGTTGTTATCATTTTTCCCAGTCTTCATTTTAACAAACCGGTAATTGGTAAAATGTGTGAACCGGTAATCAGTAAATATATGAACCGGTATTACTCTGTGATGAGTTACCAACTTGTATTTCTGTGATGAGTTATCATCCACCGACATTTTGGCAGCGATTTTGTGTCGTGTTACCAAATGTGTCCAGATGCACTAAACCTAGGATCTTGCAATGTAATCCTATTAGACCGACATGAAATCAGATTCCTTTATAAGGACAACATGTCTAGGGTTTTAGTTGTTCCTAGGGTTTTAGGTGATTGATGAGGTTTTTGTATGTGCGATCACAAAAGAAGATTAGGTCTATGTGAAGAAACAGAGTGTGGAGATATTAAAGATTGAAGTAATGCTTAAATGCATTAACAATGAGCTATCAAGGATCTAACCAAGCATACTGTGCTAGTATTTAGATCACTCACTTGTTGATTACTCACATCTTCGACAAGTCTAAAACCCTTTACCGGGTAGGCTTGGCAAAGCCTTTGGGAATCCTCTAACGAGGTGGTTCGCAACTATGGATTTGAAATCCTCTCACAAGGTAGTCTTTAATCGGACTTACCTCCTAAAAAAGATCGAGATTCCTAACAGGATTTGTTCTGGTGAAGAACATTGTATGATCTTAACCGATCCGACCTTAACCGATCTGGTTACTATTCTGCAGATAGTTACTTGTGAGTTTCATCTCACCGTGGTTTTTCCCATTTGGGTTTCCACATCAAAATCTCTTGTGTTATGGTGATTGTGCTCTTGTGGGTGAATGGTTTATTTGTTGTTTGGTTTACATTTGTCCTAACCGGTTTGTTAGTAATTTGCTATACCAATTAACTATTAAACTGTTTAAGTGTTTGAGTTTAGTAATTTTTGGTATACTAGTTTACCCCCCCTCTTAGTATTCATCATAACTATGAGGATGTCCAAGGATATTGAAGACCGGAAAAAGAATGAAGAAAATCTTGGTAAATCTCTGAAAGACAGATCTGAGGAATGCATTAGGCTAGCACATGAGAATGACATGTTGAGAACTGAACTGTTGTAATCCCACAATAATGAGTAGGAGTTGGAAAGACTGATAACAGTCCTAAGAGGAGATATGGATACTGCAAATGAATACAAAGACAAGTTTAAGGATAGTTTTATAAAGCTTGATGAGTTATTAAAGGATCAAAGGCACAAGGGAGACACTAGAGGTCTTGGATTTGAGCATGGAGAAAGCTCTATTACTGCAAATAAAGTTGAAACAATCGGTGAGAAGGAGAATCCACCTATCAACCAGAAACCACCAATAACGCAACCTGATGCACACAAATTCAATTTTAGATGTTTTGTTTGCAATAAATTTGGTCATGTGGAAGGAAATTGTAGAAATAGAGAAAATCAGGATAATCATGCAGTTCTCGGACAATGCTTAAATTACAAGAAGTATGGTCATAGGAAAAAAGATTGTAGAAAGAATGTGATATGTCATGCATGTGGAAAGTTTGGAAATATGGCTAATCAATGCAGGTCAAGGAATGATCAAGGATACAGTAAGGCAATTCAGAAAAAAAAAATGTCACTTGCTATCCATGCAACAAAATAGGACATATTGCTAAATTCTACAGAAGTAAGAACAATCCAGTAGAAAATGATGAACAAGGAAAACAAAAGTTTGATGATATCGAGAAGGAGCATTAGAGGAAATGGGTTAGGAAATCTAAAGATCAACCAGTAGAGACAATCAACCTAGTTACTCAACTGGTAGAGAAGAATGTTCCTGCATCGACAGGAAACTCATCCGATAACTAAGGCATTAGCCTTAGGGGGAGGAAAAGTAATGATAGATCTTGGATTAACCCTAGTAGTGGTCTAAAATCTTGTTTTAGGTCTTTGAGAAGTCAGTCTAAAGGTTTTTCGACATTGAGTTCATGGATTTTGAATCTAGTATGATACACCAGCACACATTTATGTCAACGTAAAATTAGAGTTTTTGTTAAATAAAAGGAAATATTGGTTCATTTTTTATCTCACAACATTCAAAGCGAAGCAAAGTGAGTTTAAGGGGATATCAAGTGATCAAGCGAATTTTCAAGTGAATTCCACTGCATTTGGTGTGGATTTTCAAGAACTTTCACCGATGAAGGTTGTGAGGTATTTTATCAGTTTCCAAACTATCTTTTGTTTGTAATGGATTCTGGATCTACTCCCACTCTGGTAGGCTTGGCTACCCCTATTTTTGTTGACATCAAGGATCATCCATGCTTGATTTTCAAGCAATACCCTTAGATTGCGAAGGGTGATGATTTAATCAGTGTGTTATCTAGGGTTCCGGAGGGAGTTTTATATGTTGAAGATGTTCATGCATATATCCACTGCACTCTGGATGATTTAGGTTTTGTTGAAATCAAAATAATGTACTTGAAAAATCCACTAGACAGGAAAGGATCGATGAAACTAGCATTTTAAATTCTGAAGGATTAGGGTTTCACAGACATTTTGGAGATGCTGGAATTTGAAGATGCAATGATCTGATATGTGTTGAGCCATGTCGATCAGGAATTCATGTGGTTGGACTGACCTTACAAAATCACCAAAGAGGCTATTCGGGCAATCATTGGTTTTCCCTAGACTGGTCAGTGAAAGGAAGAAAATACCTAACAATGAGGTGGAGAAGTTAACAGGTGCAACTTTTGACAATCGGTCAAAGAGGATAAGCATAATTAGAGACAAAGTTGTTCAATTTGCAAGGATGATCATCGGTTACAAGGTAACCTAATCAAACCAATTGAACTCTATTTCCAGTTCATGCATTTATTATGCTCATTAGATGGTCAAAGAAAATGACAGGTATGATCTCTGTCAATGGATGTGTGAAGAGCTCATTCTAAACCTAGGGAAGATTAAGAGTAAGAAGAAATGTGTTTTTCGGTATGGCAATCTTGATGTTTGCTTGATGCTTTTCTTTTTGAATGAGTTACCGGGATCTAGTAAAACTCAATGGGAATTTGATATGCTAGTAGGGAAGCAAATAAAGGATGCTATAAGAGGTTTGGGACTGATCAAGGAGAGAGACTCCATTTTATGGGCTTGTTTCATATCATTTCAGAAGACAATGAAGAAAAGAGAGAGTGCCTAAACATATTGTTGATAAGTACTCTACATAATTTTTCTTTATGGTTAGAAGGATGAAACATTGATGGAGGTAGTACAACCATGAAATATCTATATCACTGAGATGGGTTATGAGGTTGATGTCGAGATCTTGGACTTATATGCCAAGACTCTTATTGATGGCCCAATTGAGGACGCTGAGAAAACCTTTGGGACATCAAAGCAAAAGGAATCTGAAGTTTAGATAGGTTTCAACCAGAAGAAGAGGGGAGGTAAAATCAAGAAGTTTGGGGAATCTATGAATAATATGTCCTCTAAAATCAAACAAATCATTGGACTAGCTAAAGGGTCATCTCTGACAATAGTTCTAACTCCACTGGTAGCAACAAGCGGCAAGCGTATATTGAAGAGGAAGAAACTGGAAACTTATATTGCCCTTGTTGAATCGGGTTTTGATACTAATTTTGTGCCCCCAAAGATTCCCCAAACATACATCAGGATACAGAGGAAGAAGCCTGAGGAAGGAAAGGTACAAAAAGTGAAGGTCTCTCCTCCGGCAACCCCAAAGAAAATTCTGAAGGAGAGGAAACCCACATAAAAGAGGAATCCGGTTAAAGAGTCTACTTCTACTCCTGTCAAGAAGATGAAATCAGATATATAGATATAACTCTCAAATCTGGTAAGAGTATTGATGTTATTCCTCCTCTCTCAATTATTGAATTGATAGATCAAATAACTAAAGATGGAGTTTTAAGTAATATCCAACACTTTTATGTACATATGGATGATAAGGAACAAATGGAGATTGAGGAAGAAGTTTGGTTACATTTAGATATATATAAGAAGGTATTACTTGAGAATGAAAATAAAATACCAAGAGATTTGAACAATAAGCTAGATGCTAGGAGATTGTCTGCAGTTGAAGAGGATAAAAATAAAAAAGATGCAGGAGTTATTGATTGTTTGTGGTGCGATAACTGATAAGGAGTTGCAATAGTGTCTGGAATATGCTAATAGAACAATTTTTCAAAGAAGACACCGACATGTGAGTCTTATGGTAGGTAGAGTAAAGGAAATATTTAAGGAGAACCATGAGGCATGGGTAAAATTATTTGTAGATAAACCAAATTTCTTTACTGCACCAATATTTCTGCCTAAGTTTAGTATTCAAGACATATCTATTGATGGTAATGGGAAAGGTATATTGGGTATGGATTCACTGGTTTTGGAACAAAAACTAATAGAGGATACTCCTCTAGCAGTATCACCTATACATAATGTAGAGAAACTGGTAGATAACTTTGAAGCCATGCATGATATGCAGGATACACTGAAACATAACCATCTGAATGGAGAGGTTATTGATGTGGATACAAATAATAAACAAGTTGAGGATATTGAACCTCTAGCAACAAATATACATACAAAAGAGGATAAGGTTGAGCTTGTTACTGCACCAAGTGGCAAATCCACCAGTGCTAGTCTACAGGTTGGAGAGTCTAGTCATTCATTGTTGGCACTTGGCCCATCTAGTCAAATTGATTTTGGGAAGAAGAATATTGAGCATCTAAGTAGTTTTGAATTAGTGTTTGTTGTAGCTCAGAAGTTAAGGAAGGAAGGATCACAAGACAAGCAGGTCATTGAGTAGGCCATTCCAATTTTGCAGCAACTAGTTCCAAGATACACTAGTCTAGTAGCTAGCCTCTTTGGTAAGCTTAGAGTTTGAATTAACATATTGCAAAAGAGTTTGAAAATCTTCAATAAATATCAAATCGACAATTAATAAAGAGATACAATGCAGCTAGGAAGGTTACCTATGACAATAAGATTATATTAGACAAGGTCAAGATGATAGAGCAACTTACAAAGATTGATGAGTCTCTTAATCAGTGCAGTTATATATATAGGCCATGTACTAACACCGGTAAATTTACAACTGACGTGGAGGTAAAAATAAAAGTAGAAAAGGCCCAGTTGGAAAATCTTGCTAACAATTTTGATGGTACTCAGCCATTGACCAACGCTATTGATGGTCAAATCTTGGTTACAGAATCTGAGATATCAACCTTGGAGAAATATATGGATAGACTAATCCAGCGAGCCAGGGAATTGAGAGGATTGGTAAATCCCCGGTTGAACACTTTGTTACTTCATAAGCGTGAAAGTTTAAAATTGATGAATAAACCCACACCAACAGATCTAATAGAAGAAGAACTACATGAATACATTCGTAATGGGTTTGTATCTATTTTGGGAACATTGAAAACTGGTTGAGATACATACTTAGTATTTTTGAAGGGTTCTTACCCAGATATATTCAAGTACATCTAGATCCGGTAAACACATTTTGATTTCATTCTTTTGTCCCTACCTTTGTCAATTATGTAAAAGGGGGAGTGGTTGTTGTGAAAAATTTTAAGGGACATAGAAAGTAACGTATAGCTCAAGGGGAGAAGAGTCTATTTTGGGTATCAGTTTTGGGAGAAACTGGGATAACACTTCAGCAATCCATTTTTCACATGAGTGTTGCCATCAATGCCAAAGAGGGAGATTGTTGGAAATTGGTACTCATATAGTTTAGTTGTGTTGTCATTGATGGCAACACATATTATTTTGGGCTGGATACTTAACTGGTACTCATTGGTATTCATGATTCTGCAACCAACATTCAGGGAAATTGACAAACTAGGAATTGTTATATGAGGCCGACATAGGAGATTGATCCGACAGGTCTACACGGTAGTAATCAACGACATCAATCATGAATTTTATTGTATTTATTTTTGTCTAGGCCAAAATGTAAATATATTGTAATATCATTGTAAGCCGATGTTAGGCATTTATGTTTATATTTGGGAAGGGTATTTAAGTTGGTCTGGTTAGGTTATTTTAGAGATATACATATGATGCAAGATATAGTGATGTAATATTGTGTGAGCAATGTTGATCGACTGAATGCAAATATAATATTTTGTAGTTGGTCTTGGTTATTGGTTTAGAGGTTTGGGATACAAAGTTAGTTACCGGTAAAGGAGGACACTATGGAAACCGATACAGACAGTACTTGAACCGGAACTCATCCAACATAGCAGATGCATTTTCTGAGTTTAGAATTTTGTTTCTAAACTAGTATTTGGTGTTTGTAGTTAGAGAGGATCCTTTTGTGATGAACAATGCGTTCTAGGTTGTATGCCTTCCTGCATGTGCAAGCCCCTATTGTAATATTTATTCAATTGTCCAGTGGATTGATATTGTGGGTCACCAATCCCATTGTGGTTTTTCCTCTTTGAGGTTTTCCACGTATAAATCTTTGTGTTATGGTGTATGATCTTGTGGTGGCATTATTTCTACTTATTGTTATATTCTTTTATGGTTACCGGTTACTAAAGCACTTTATTAATAAGTTTAAAATTGATCTTATCGGAAGAACACTGATTCACCCCCCCTCTCAGTGCTCTTGGATTCCAATAATCATAGTCCATTTTTGAAGAGCTAAAATCCAGATCATACTTTCTAGAGGGGCAAGATGCAATGAAATTTGAACCTTCATAAAGGATTGAATACGATGAGCAACCATGATAGCCAAAGAATCTCTATCCCTAAAAATGTGGTTATTTCTTTCCTTCCAAATGCCCTAGGACACATGAGGAAGCATAAAATTCCATAGAAACTTAGAGCTTGATTTTTTGAGGGGCAAGACCATTGCAGCTAGTAATCTAGTAGACTAAAGGAGAAGCACCAACTAATACCTCAGATGTCAAAGATGTGGGCCCAAATGTCCTGACTAAAAGAGCAATCTAATAAAAGATGAGCAATATCCTTAGCTGCTTCCTTACAAAGAAAACAATTATTACACAACGAAATTTCCCTTTTGTATAGATTATCAATGGAAAGTACTTTATTATGTATAAACAACCAAAAGAAAATGTTAAAATTTTGGGATTAGGAACTTATTCTAGAGGCAAGACCAAAACGGGGCTGGAAAAAGGGATCTAGAGAGCAGAGCAAAGGCCTGAGATATAGAAAAACTACTAGATGAAGATCCCACCTAGACCAAAGAATCTTCAATAGGAATAGATGGAATATGGATAAAATAGAGCCATTTCTGGACAGGAAGGAGTAGTGGATCCAAGCTAGAAATGTCAATCCACCTACCATCCCAAATATACAATATTTATCAAGTTGCATACAAATTAGATCACTATATTGCAAGAAAATATTTGAAATGCAAACATTATGAACAACATAATAAAATAATAATCTCAACATTTTACTAAATTTAGATAATTAAAAATGTGCACCACACCAAGATTAGGATATTTGTTGCAAATAGTAGGCATGATCCACTAATTGATTTCCAAATTAGAGAAAACTAAAAGGTTACTAGACTCATATGTTGAAATTATATATATTTTATAGTATGCAAGATATCTACTTATTAAAACAATTTAAAAGGAGATATAAATAATCAACTCAGAGATTTAGAATTTTGGATCAAAAAATATTTTAGTGAAATCCAACATTGGGTAATCTAATCTAAACTAAGAGTAATTACCAATTTCAAGTTAAGTGGGAAAATTCAATGCCATGTTTACAATTATAAACTTTATAGTTAATTTAATAAAAAATTTAAATAAAAAATAGATTACATAATTAAAATGAAGACATATCATTAGGCTCTTCTAACATATTAGGCCTTGTTGGTAAACAAATTTGTCACTACAGTTTCATCTCTAAAATATGCCCTATTGATTTGAAGAGCAGTGACAACCATACAAATAGTTGGAGATATTGTAGAAAAAACCACAATCTTCCTCTACATTTGAGAGGGGCCGCTCCCTCATATGATGGGGGTATTTGTATTTTTCATGTAATTTTAACCTAAAAGTACATAAAGGAGGAAACACAAAACTAAATAAATGTGACTAATAAAAATTATAATATTAAACATTCAAATACCATTTGAGATTCATGATGAATAACAATTACAAAAGGGGTTTAAGCACAAGTTATTTTTTAGATATGAAATGATGATGAAAGAAGGATAGCAAACCTCAACATTTGAAGAGACAAATTGTAGTAACACATACAATTCAAGATACTAGGGAATGTTGTGTTTCAACATTTACATATGTTTTAAAATTCAAAAACAATGGATTTTGCCAACAAACAAAAGGATTATAAATTAAACATATGAGAAATCCATAATAATAACTCATACACATTCAAGACATACGAGTCAAATGCATTATTTGTTATTACTTTAAAAATATAAAATTTGAGAAGATTTAAGTACAACTTATGAAAACCAAAATTTCTCCAAAATTTATCCTCTATAGGAGTCCCCCTATTAGAATCCCAAGCATTGAATTTATAGGCTTGAGATGATAACTACTTTCTAACCACGTAGCATAACTACTTAGGATAACTACCTAAGGTAACCACTTAGGATAACTACTTATGTTATTGCTTCTAATATTTATCTTTTTGGAGAAAAGTTAGGACTTTCCTAACATTTAGAAAAATCCAATTAAAATTCTAATTTGTAGTTACTTGAGTGACATAAGTTAGTTTTAGAAAAAGATAGTTAGCAAATCTTAACTTTCAAGAAAAAAAAAGTTATTAATCTCGCTGAGGTAGTTTTCCATCCTCATTTGCTTCATTTACACTTGAAATCATATTGCAATTGAGTCATT
This sequence comes from Cryptomeria japonica, assembly GCF_030272615.1. NCBI lineage: Eukaryota > Viridiplantae > Streptophyta > Pinopsida > Cupressales > Cupressaceae > Cryptomeria > Cryptomeria japonica. The sequence goes on from NC_081407.1 coordinate 779,463,246, forward strand.
TTAGGATACAAAACATATATCCATCCATTCAAAAAGATAAGATAACTCTAAGGTTCTCTATAGAGATGAAAAGGATCATGCATTACAAAAAATCAATACGTTCGTATTTCTATTTACATAAAGTATCCAATCATCTACATTTTTATTTGAAATAAACACATTGAAACTTCATCTACTATACATCCTTTATTGCCATCTTGCATGTTTGTCAATTGTCTTTTTCAAATATTTTCCATTGTTAAATATTTCACATTTCGTCCTTTTGGTACAATATGAGATCAAAAAAGTCTGACACCTTCATTGCATAGCTATCCCATAATAATGCATACCTTCATTACATTTAGGCATGGACATTGTATGTGTGATGTAGTAATCCATCATTCTTTGCATTGAGCATCTCCTAAAATAAGGAAAACCTTTCTTGGCCTTGAGAAATTTTGCCAAATCAAATGTCCTATCCTATAAGTTCCTCCCGTGCCCATAAATACAATATTGCGAATCCTTATTAGCCAAGATTTATGAATTACTTTTACTCTAAGGGAAGAATACATTATTCTTCATATGAAATCCTTTTCCACATGATTCATATCATTATTTTGTTCAATATCTTCATTCTCACTTATGTATCAATTCTCTCACCATATGGCCATTTGAGAACACAAAATTTACATCTTTGGGTTTGAACCAAAAAGATAATTTATGAAGTTTGTCATGAGGATGAGAAAGCTCAACTATTACAATGTATATTAGGACATCAGTAAATTGATATTAGGAATATCCATTCACAATTAGGGATGCTACATCCTTCGAAGAATGGAAACCCACGTGATCACCTAGGCATGACGTCAACAATGTACAAATAATAACGTATTATAGGAATAATATTAAATTTTTCTCTTATCAAAAGAAAGTATTTTAATTTATTTTCTACTACTCTACAAAAATACATACAATGAGAATAATAATCAATGTGTCACTATTTACATTAAGAACAAAAATCAATATGTGACTATTTATCATTCTGGGTGAATTTTATATCACATCAAAGAGTTGAAGAGCTTATTTGAGTCTTTTGGTATTTCCTCTTTGTAGTTGGTTACATTTTTCCTTCTGTTATAGAGGAGTTATCCAATCTCTTTACAAATTTCTCATTACCCTTAAAAATGTGGCCTCAAAATTTATAGCAGTTGAGCTCCCTTGTTTGAGCTCTACTAGGGTTTTCTTTCTTTCTCTGTGCTCTTTGTCTACATAATGTGTCTTTGGTGGTCACACCGTGTTTATTGTGAGAATTTTTTAGCCTTTTATTATAGCTTCGACCATTCCTACTCCAATAGTTGATGTTGGTTCTAGTGTTTTTTCGGCTAGTGACCATGGATCCCCCAAACAAGTGCCCCCATAAGTTCATCCCAAAAGTGTTTCACGAGGTACTGTTTCTAGTACCCTTGATGTTATTTTACCATTGTACTATTTTGATAGTGAATGCAATTGGATTGAGAAGTATACTTTAATTGACTATTTTGTGGGGAGGGTTCCACCTTAAAGAATGCTTCATGATTGGGTAGCCAAAGCTTGGTTCCCTTGCGAGGTCTACCTTGAGGGCATCCAGAATCTTAGCAAAGGGTTTTTCTTGTTCCGCTTTTAAAAACATACTCATGTTCAGGGAATCACCAAACATCTTCCTTGGTTTGTGAAATTTTCTTTTCTTTCTTTTAAACCTTAGTCTTGGTACTTTATCATCACTGATGAAAAAAAGCTCAAGGTCCCTGTTTGCGTTGAATTTCCTGGTCTCTCTCTTCCTTATTGGTCGTTCCTGCAAACGATTGCCTAATCTCTTGACAAGGTTGTTTGCATGGAGTCGGACCATTTTTTTCATGCTCGTCCTCAAAAGAGGGTTTGCATTAAAGTGGATTTAACTTGGGATCTCAAGCAAGCTATTGGCATTTTGGTTGGTGGTCACAAGTTTTCTTAAAATGTGTTGTATTTAAATTTGCCCAACACCTGCTATCGGTGCCAGTCCTCTAATCATAAGATTAGATATTTCTCTCTTGTTTCTCCTCACACTAAGTTAGCTCCTAAAGTTGTTGGTTCCTCCCATCCTTTCGAGCCAAAGTCAGAAGAAGGCTAGACCACTATGGGTCAAAATAATAAGCCTAAGAAAGATGCTTTGGCTGGGCCATAGCCCTCTACCTATCTCACAACTTCTATGAATCCAACTCCTAATATGGTGCAAGGTACTAGGCAACCAGAGATTTCAAACCCTTCTGACAAGGGGAAGAGTTTTTCTAAGAGTACTTCTTGCCCTGCATGGGTGCATACTACTCATGTGGTTTCAACTATTATAGCTCAACATACCTACTAGGCAGGATGGTAGTGAAGATGAAGGTCGTGATAAGTGCAGTGTTCTTTGAGGGATTCTTACCCTAGTTTTCAACCTAGTTTAGATTTTTTGTAGAATATATTCTTTGCTCTTGAGGACAAGGATGACATGCATAATTTTTAATTATAATTTCCTCTCATGGAATATTCGGGGCCTTATTGACCCTTCTAGGAAATATTTCATGTAGAATATTAGACAAGCTTATCTTGGTATTGATGTTTTTTGCCTTCAATAAGATAAAATTGCAGCCTCCATGCTAGTTGCTACATGTTGTGTGATATGGATAGATGGCTTGCTTTTTGCTTCAGAGCATGAAGTTGGCTGAGGAGTTTTTGTAACTCTTCTCTTGCCACGTTGGCATCTTCTTGTTGTTGATGATGACTTAGATCCCACTAAGTAGGTGGTGCGGGTCCTCTTGTCACTTGACAATGATTCTCTTGGGATTATTAATATTTATGCTCCCAATGATGTTGTGGAGCGATCTTTCTTGTGGCAGTGGATTGTAGATACCTTGCCACCTGCAAATTGGGTGATGTGTGGGGATTTTAATATGGTTGAAGTGGATTTTGATATAAAGATGGAATTATTCCTTTCTAGTAGACAACTGGTGAATGAGAAGCTTGGTTTCACATGTATAATAAATTGGGCATTTTTTATCCTAGTATCTATTATCGTCCTTCTTAGGGAATTTGGCATATTTGGTATAATTACAGAGTTGGCCCTGATAGGGTTTTTAAATATCTTTATGTTCCATGATCTCTACACAATATTTTTTTTCTTTTGGGGAAGATCAATCTCTACCAGTTTTACCTCTTGTTGAATTCACCTTGTCAGATCACTTTCCCATCAAATTTAGTATAAAGTGGCAGCCAAGTTGTAGGCCTTCTTCAAAAATGAAATTTTATCTTAATACTTCTCTGCTGAGTCATCCTTCCACGCTGGCTCACATCCAACAAGCCTAGAATCTTGAGAGCCGTCCTAATTATCTCAATGGTTTGATTATGTGGTGGGATGATGCTATCTAGGACACTAGCTCCTTCCTCCGCACCTATGGAAGACAGTTGGCCATGTATCATAGGTGGTTCTATGAGGCAACTACTGAGGATTTGAAATCTGCTACTAAATCTTTAATGGCTAACCCCTTTGTTGAACATTGTTGTTGCTAGGATATGTTGTTGTCATTGATGTCAATATATTTCTGCTTTGGTGATTGTAGATTGGCTCATTGTGATAATGGTTTTGTGTATAGATTATCCTTAGTATCATTATATTCTTTTGTACTACTGTTGGTGATCCAAAAAGCTTAATTGATCATATTATATGATTCGATTTTGCAGTTTGTTTATCTGATCAGTGCTTTGTAGAGTTCAGTATTTCCTCCAGTACATTCCAGTGTGATTGGATCTTGATTTGAGTTTTTGGGATATTTATTGGGATGGTCTTGTGTATCTTTATTTCAAATGGTTTTTGATTTGGTGCTCCGCAAGTTATCTTTCTTCATGATAGTTGTTGTTGTTTGAGTGTTCTTAAGTTGTAGATGCTCACAGATGAAGATTTGATAAGTGGTATTGATGTAGTTGTTACTGATGATTCTAATGTTCTTGCCAGTGTTTCCTAATTGTGTCTTATTTGTCCTAATAATCTGCATTGATCATTGTGCGAGTTTTTGGTGATTTTGCTGAACCAACTATGTTCGTCATGTTATACAATTTTCGTGGTGGTGTAGCATGTTGTAATTGATCTTGATGTGATTTCCAGTGGTGTTGCATGCTTGAGAATCTAAATTAGGTCCATTTTATGTCATATAAATCATTATATTGGTCTGGTGGTTGATCTTTGTATTGTGTAATGTAATTTTGTAATTGTGAGTTGAGGGTTTAGCCGACCTTGTTGTCAAGGTTGACAAATTGTATAAGTAGGTGATATTGTCATGTAATTTGGGTATCAAGGTTGTGTCTGCATTATCAGAGAGTGGTGTATGTGTGAGAAAGGACTCATCTTTCATTTTAGTGCATTAAGGATAGATTGGTGTTGCAGAGCAAACAATTGTACTTAACCGGAACTGTCATCAAACATTTGGAGATGCTATTATTGCAATTCATTTGTTTTGGATTGTAGTATGAATCTTGTTGTAAGTTAATGAGACCTCCCTTAGGGTTGTAGCCTTCTGGGTTACTATCATTTATCAATGAGCTCTAGCCAGTGTGCCTGAATGCATGTGCATTCCCCATTATAATATTTTCATATACTATTGTAGAGTCATCTTATTGTGGGCGGGCTCCCACCATTTTTTTTCCCTTAATCGGGTTTTCCACATCAAAATCTTGGTGTTGTGTGTTGTGCTATCATTTTCCTTATCTCAATTATTCTTGTGGTTTATTAGACCTATTTTTGTGGTTAAGTTTATAATCTGGTGAAAATTGATTAATCCCCCTCTTAGTTTTCCTCTGTTGTTGCTAACAATTTGTATTAGAGCGAGATCCTCAGGGATAAGCTTAACCACTTGAGGATATCCGAGATGGAAAATAGAACTGGAGGTGTTATCTTTAAGAAGGAGAGTCTAAGATTTGATGGTAGTAACTATACTATATGGAAGAACGAGATGGAAGTGCATTTGAGATGTCTTGGAGAAGATTACTGGAAGATTACAAAGAATGCCTATTCTACTCCTCCGAATGGACCGGTTACTACAAACAAGATCAAGGAAGAATTACTGAGTGCCCTGACTAATTCTAAAATGAAAAATATAACTGGACTTCAAACCGTACATTAGATGTGGGAGAATCTTGAGACCTTGTATGAAGGAGATAAACAAGTAAAAGTTGCTAAGTTGAAGAGTTTGAAAGGGAAATATGAGAAGCTGGAGATGGGAGAAGATGAGAATATAAATACCTTTATGGTTAAGGTGAATGACCTTGTCCTAGGTATCAGATGTGCCTTTGGAACCCTTGAAGAAGATGAAATTGTTCCTAAGGTGTTGAGATCTTTGCCTCCTACTTATAAACATAAGGTAGCTGCTATTGATGAGATCCAAAGTGTGACTATAGTGACAAGAGATATGTTGGTTGGAAAGATTGCTGCATTTGAGTGGAGTGAATTTCGTGAATCACATGAAAAGTCTCAGACAACATGGAAAGTTTGAACCTAAAGAATGCAGAATATCTAGATATGAAAGATAAAGGAGAGAGATGGAAGAGCAAGAAAGAGAACTTGATGAGATTGAAGCATTTATTGCCCAGAGATTACCTAAAAGAGCTGGTAAGTATGATGGAAAATTACCTTTGAAATATTTCTCTTGCAATAAGGTAGGAGATTTTTCTTCTAGGAGCCTAGAGAGAATGGCTAAATGTGATAGGCATGGTAAATTTGATAAGCATGAGAAGTATGAAAAGCCTTACAGGTCTAACTGGAAGTATAGGAATCAGAAGAACTTCTAATATGCTATTGATGAAGGTGTTACAAATGAAGAATCTGATGGAGATGAAGTTGTATTTCTTTCCATTAAGGAAGATGCAATGGTACCTGTTGAACCCACTAGCTGAATTATTCAGAAGAAAGCTTTAGTTGCTAAAGTTGAGGAAGGAGATTAATGGGTAATAGATAGTGGTTGTTCACATCATATGACGAGCGATAAAAGAAAATTTGTGAGTATGGAAAGGTATGATGGTGGAATAGTGAAATTTGGAGATGACAAAGCCTATGTGATCCATAGTAGAGGTTCTATATCCTTTGACGGTAAGAATAATAGTGATGATGTTCTATATGTTGAAGGTTTGAAGCATAGTCTTTTGAATGTTGGACAGATGGTTGACAAATGTTATGATTTAAAATTCAAGAATGGTAAATGCAAGTTTCTAAACGCCTCTGATATAGAGATTGCATCTGGGACTAAGATTGAAGGTAATATTTTTAATTTGAATGCTGGTGAGAAAATATGTTTGGTTGCTCAGATTGATGAAAGTTGGTTGTGGCATAGGATAATGTGTCATGTTACCTTTGATTCAATGATTAAGATTAGTTCTATTCAAGCTATTAGAGATTTGCCTAAAATTGTTAAGCCTACTAATGTGGTGTGTAAAGAATGTCAATTGGGTAAGTAAACAAGAATTTGTTTCAAGAGAAAGTGGTATACATGTAATGGATTGCTAGATATTGTGCATACTAACCTATGTGGACCTACAAATGTTAGAAGTGTGTAGGGAGATAGATATTTTATATTTCTAATTGATGATTATTCTAGGATGATCTGGGTTGTCTTTTTGAAGGAAAAATCAAAATCATTAGACAAGCTCAAGATATTCAAAGAAAAGGTTAAGATCGAGTCAAGATTGAAGGTGAAATATCTGAGATTTGACAGAGGTGAAAATTTTTGTTCTAATGAGTTTGACTCATTTTGTGAGAAGCATGGGATTAGAACACAATTATCTGGTCCTAGAACCCCTCAACATTATGGAGTTGTTGAAAGGAAGAATGGACTATTTTGGATGCTGTAAGGACTATGTTGATTGAAGGGAATCTTTTGAAGATCTATTGGAGAGAAGCTATTAGTAGTACTGTTTACACATTCATCTAAGTTCATATCAAAGGTGATACCGGTAAGACTCCTTATGAGTTATGGTTTGGTCATGTTCCTACTATGAGATATTTTAGAGTATTTGGTAGCAAATGTTATATCAAGAGAGATGGTGACATAAGAAAGTTTGATGCAAGAAGTGATGAAGGAATTTTCTTGGAATATTCAATAAAGAGAAAATCCTATTGATGCTAAAATAAGAGAATGAGAAAGATAGTGGAAAATGCAAATGTGAAGGTGGATGAAAACCTTGGGAAAGAGATTAGAGCATGTGGATATGATGATGGTTAGCATATTGTTCTAAACCCTATTCAAACTGAAGGACTAAAGCAGACTGATCTAGTATAAATTGTTAATCTGGATGTTCCTGCTGTCGGTGGAGAGGTGTAGGAACCTGAAAAATCAGAAAAATCATAAGACTCGGAGGTATGTAAGATTGAATCATTCAGAAAATCAGATTATTGGAGACAAAATAAAGGTTTGATGACTACAATTAGGTTAGTTGTTGAAGAGGTATGTTTGATTTCTAAAATTTAACCTGAAGACGTTGTTGAAGTCTTTGTTGATGATATTATTTTTGGAGGTGATGATGGCTTGAGCATGAAGTTTGCTGGTGAAGTGAACAATAAATTTGAGATGTTTATGATAGGTGAGATGAGATTTTTCTTATGTTTGCTGATTTCACAAACTGGAAAAGGTATATTTATATCTCAAACTAAATAAGTGAAGGAATTGTTGAAGAAGTTTGTGTTAGATGACTCCAAATTGGTTGGAACTCCTATGGTGACTGGCTGCAAATTATCTAAGAATAATGAGTCTCCGGAAGCTAATCAGAGTGTTTACAAGTCTATGGTTGGTGGACTGCTATATCCTACTCACACTAGACTGGATGCATGTTGTGTGTATGGATGCTATATATCAAGATGATTTGAAAGAAAGTTATGTCACTACTATGAAGAAGATATTTAGATACTTGAAGGGAACTGTAGATTATGGTTTGTGGTATCCAAGGAATGATAATTTCATGTTATGTTCTTACATTGATGCTGATTGGGCTGGCGATATTGTTAACCGAAAGAGTACATCCAGTGGTGCTTTCTTTTTGCGTAGGAAATTGGTTTCATGGGCTAGTAAGAAACAAGACTTAGTGTCCTTATCTACTACTAAAGATGAGTACATGTCTCCTATTGGTAGCTACACTCGGGTGGTTTGGATGAATCAAATGTTGAAGGATATCAAAGTTATCTATTATGAGCCTACTGTTGTATACTATGATAATTCTAGTGCTATCAACATGTCAAAGAATCCAGTGCAACATTCAAAGACTAAACATGTGTCAATCAAATATCATTACTTGAGGGAGAAAGTCAGTGAAGAGGAAGTAAAGTTGGAGTATGTGTTTACAAAGGAACAAATTACTTATACTAGCACTAAGCCTTTACCGACAAACATATTTGTCTATTTGAGAGACAAGTTAGGGGTATCCACCCCTCTTGAGGAGAACTAGATGCATTGAGTTGCATCCATCCAATGGACTTCATAGTCTTATCTCTTTATCTGAATTGATGAGTTGGTACTTCTCCTTTGGTGGAGTAGTTTTGTTATGTGTTTAAGGGGGAGAGTTTGGTTTTCTTATCTTTGGCATTGTTGTCAAAGGGAGAGAGGTGCATGTAAAAAATTGTTTTATCTACCTGATCTTAGGGGGAGTTTGCTGGAGATGTTTCTTTCTTTGCATTGATTGTTTTTCACATTAATATGTTGCCATCAATGCCAAATGGGGAGATTGTTGAACATTGTTGCTACTAGGATACGTTGTTGTCATTGATGTCAACATATTCTTGCTCCAGTGATTTTAAATTGGTTCATTGTGATTATGGTTTGGTGTATGGAGTATCCTTAGTATCATTATATTCTTCTATATTGGTGTTGGTGATCCAGGATGCTTAATTGATCATATCATATGATCAAATTTTGCAGTTTGTTTATATGGTCAGCAATTTGTAGAGTTTTGTATTTCCTCCATTATAATTAAGTGTGATCTGATCTTGATTTGATTTTTCAAGATATTTCTTGGGATGGTCTTTTATATCTTCATTTCAAATGGTTCGTGATTTGGCACTCCACGATTTATCTTTCTTCGTGACAGTTGCTGATGTTTGAGTGTTCTTGAGTTGCAGACGTTGAGAGATGAAGATTTGATAAGTGGTGTTGGTGTAGATGTTATTGATAATTATAACTTGCTTGTTGATGTTTCCTAATTGTGTCCTATTTATCCCGATGATCTACATTGATCATTGTGAGAGTTTTTGGTGATTTTGTTGAACCGGTGATGTTCTTCATGTTATGTGGTTTTTCTGGTGGTGTAGCTTGTTGTAGTTAGTCTTGGCATGATATCCGGTGGTGTTGCATGCTTGATAAATTGAACTAAGTCCATGTTATGTCATGTAAACCATCATATTGGTCCGGTGGTCGATCTTTGTATCGTGTGATGTAATTTTGTAATTGTGAGTTGAGGGTTTAGCCGACCTTGTTGTCAAGGTTGATGAGTTTTATAAATTGGTGATATTGTAATATAAATTTGGTATCGAGGTTGTGTCTACATTATTAGAGCATGGTGTATGTGCGAGCAAGGATTCATATTTCTGTGTAGTGCATTAAGGAGAGGTTGGTGTTGCAGAGAAGACAATTATACTTAACTAGAATTATCATCAAGCATTTGGAGATGCTATTATTGCAGTTCATTTCTTTCAGATTGTAGTCTGAATCTTCTTCTAAGTAAGTGAGACTTCCCTAAGGGTTGTAGCCTTTCGGGTTACTATCATTGAGTAGTGAGCTCTAGGTAGTGCGCCCGAATGCATGTTCATTCCCCATTGTAATATTTTCACATACTACTACAAAGTATCATCTTATAGTGGGTAGGTTCCCACCATGGTTTTTCCCTTAACCGATTTTTCCACCCCAAAATCTTGGTTTTGTGTGTTGTGTTGTCATTTTGCTTATCTTTGTTATTGTTGTAATTTATCAAACCGATTTTTGTGGTTAATTTTATAATCTAGTGAAAATTGATTCACCCCCACCCTCTCAGTTTTCCTATGTTGCTGCTAATACCCTTTATTCCCGAGCTTCAAGTCCGAGTGAATCAACTCATGCATAAAAAATAAATAGAAGATACTCATGCTGCTAGAGGAGCACAAATTAAGGCTAAATTGTAGTGGCTTAAGATTGGTGATCATGATTCTAAAGAGTTCTTTTTGGCTCTTAGAGCACACCATTCCTCTCTAGGGATCAAAAAAATTAAGGAAGCTCATTTAGTTCTCTCTGAGCTACCGAATATTATTTAAGATTTTGTTAGACATTAAGAGGTGTTCATAGCATAGGAAAATTTCCCTAAACGTGACTCTGGTTTGTAGGAATGCTTGGCAGTGGTTCCTTCTCGACTCTCTGATGGTCAAAGAGTATTTTGTGATCAAGTTCTCACTCTTGAGGATCTTAAAGAGGCCATTTTCTCTATGGTGGATGATAAAGCTCTTGGCTATGATGACTTCCCTATGAATTTTACAAGGCTTTATGGCCATGTGTTGGCTTAGATATGCATAAGGTCTATTTAGAGGCTTTTTATTCCCATTCTTTGGGGCCAATTATCAATAAGGGGAATATCGAGTTCATTCCAAAGGCTGGCGATCCTAAGGACATTTGTAATTGGTGGCCAATTACCTTGCTGAATGTCTCCTATAAGATAATTACTAAAGTCTTGGTGCTTAAAATCAGACTTCTTCTTCTACAAATTGTGCATCTGGAGTAGGTTGGTTTTATCAAATCTAGGTTTATTTTGCATAATATTATTGCAGTCTGGGAAGGCATGGAGTGGGCTCGACGCTCCTTGTAGAAAAAACTCTTTCTTAAAATTGATTTTCCCAAAGCTTATGATCACATTGAATGTCGTTTTATTCTTTCTATGCTTGACGCTTTAGGGTTTGGTCCTCATTTCATTCAGTCTGTGCAAATGCTTTTTGGGGATGCTTCTACTTGTATTACCATTAATGGTTAACAATCTTCAGCTTTTGGCCTTTTTAGGTCCATTCGCCAATGTTGTACTCTACCACCTTCCTTATATGTTCTTGGTGCTGGGGTAAAAGCATAAACCTATGTCACACTTTTATAAAGGAACCAACCAACACAACTAAAACTATTTAACTTCAACCGCATAAAAGTGACATTTCTAAATTGAATTTGGAAATGATGTAAACTGATCAAATTTTAGAAATATTAATAAAATTTAGGTCTATTATTTTTATTTTTTTTTGAAAAAAATTTGATATTTTTCTTTTATAAATTCAAAGATAGATTTTTCATTGCTGAAAAATGCTGAAAAACAAGGGTTCTAGTCAGCATCACCAAAAAAACTGAAAACAAACTTTATTTTTTCTGATTTTTGTTTTCAAAATAGAGAACATATATATGCAGTGTTAACAAATAATAATAATAATTTTGATGTATATTTTTCTTGTTATAATATTTTAAAGTCCAACATAGCTAAATTTGACAGTTTTCATTCGATGTCACCTTTTGACTACTAAATTTATCATTAACCAAAAAAAAAAAGTACCCTTTTCGAGAAGATTCTCTCAACTAGTGAATTTTGTTTTTTAATTTTTTTAAATATCATTTAATATTTTTTTTAATTTCTAATCAGCCTGTTTTCTAACTTTAAAAATCTAATTGCAATGTTTTATTAATAAAAAATATTAAAATAAATCAAAATACTAAAAAAATTATATGTCTAGATTCGTGACTTCGAGCTCTACACAAGGGTATTTTTAGATTTTTATAAAAAAATATTCTTCTTGAAGAAAAAGTGAGCAGAAGTGAGAATTTTGAGAAATACAGAGTTTTGCACCATTGTTGTGCCACATCACATGACACATAGGATAGTCCGACCGAACTTAGTCCAACCTGACTAACCTTAGATATAACATTAAAAAACAATGATCTTTTTTTAATGGAAGCATTTGAACCAAGGGGAGTCTGACTGAACTGAGTCCAACTGAACTAAGTCCTACTGAACTCAGTCCTATCGGAATCTCAGTGCCATTTAGACACCACACAGATGCCATGTGGTGCCACACAGCTCAGGGGTAGTTTGGCTGGACTAAGTCTGACTGAACCTATTCTCAATTGGCCCAAAGTGTGACACAACTCCATGCTTGCCTCAACCATTTATGTCAGGCGCATCAGTGGAATTTCCCTGCCTGAATCACCTTCTCAACTTGTTAATGGCCATTTCACATATGATTCTTTTCTCTCTCATTAAGGAGGAGGATAATGTTGAGGTACCTCTTCATTGTCTACACATTTTTGTTTAGCTACAAGGTTGGCTATGCAATGGCACAAAACCTAGTGTTACAAGTAGTCTTTCCTTCTTGCTCCGCCTTGGATGATTTAGTTTTGTTGGAAATGGATTCAACACAATCAAATTTTTCACTTCTTGGGCATTCCGTTTGCCTTTCAAGGGTCTGTTGTTGCTATTTGGAATGGGGTGCTTGTAAGAATTGAGAAGAAGCTTGCATATTAGATTACTAAACCTCTCTCTCTGGCTAGTAAATTCCATATTAGTTCAAAAATTCTTGTAGCTACTCATGTCTACTATCATTCATGTTGGGTTTCTTCTAAAGCTTCTTACAATAAGTTGGAGAAGTTCTTGAGGGATATTTTATGGGCTAATCTTGTAAACAATCATGGTTTTCACAAAGTTGCTTGGGCTTTATGTTGTCTTCCTCATGACTATGGAGGACTTGGCATCTTGTCTACTCAGAAGCAAGGTCTAGCCCTCTGTGCTAAATGGGTTCCCCAAGATATTTCTAGAAATGAAGAATGGAAAGTTTTTCTTTGAAATTGCATTTCTTCAAGACACCCAGTTAATAGGTCAGGATGGAAGGGTATTGGCTTTCAAACCCTTCTTATTATGAAATATTTTGTGGTGATTCAAGGCACTTTTGTTGCTAAAAGCATTTGGCATTCCTAGGAAGCTATGAAGCATCATCTTGACTAGGATGGCTTGTAATTTTGTGATGGCCTTTCTTTAAACTGGCACAATATTTGGTGGTTGTCTCTCATTCAGGTCCAGGGGCTCCCTTTTTCTCTTGTCCCTGAAGTTTGTGCTTTGCATTTTCATAAATGCTGCATTTATAATCCTCATGATATTTTTTCTCATGCCACTATGATTCTTTGTTCTTGGGAAGATTTTCAAACCTAGTTTTGCCTCTTTCAACCAAATCGACAAACATTTGAGTGGGTGCTCTCTGCCCTACCTCTAAATACGTTACACAAAATTGGTATTCATTATGTGAGGCCTTGACGGGAATATTTTTCGTTGGTATCCCAAAAATTTCTTTTGTAATTATAAGCCCAAGATGTGTTACCATTGGATTGTGTCTCACTTGGCTATGGTTCCCACTTTGAATATTAGATGGCACCTACAATCATTGTAACACACATGGCATCACAGATTTCAAACTCTCTGGTCTGCCATTGTTGAGCCTAAGGTGGCCCATTTTTTCTAGTGTATTGTTTCCCAAGTTTTGCTTGTGGGTTATCATCTCAGGCATCTAGGGGTGCCTGACCCTCATTGTCCCTTTTGTGGGTTGCTTAAGACCTTGATCCATCTTTTATGGTTCTACAAAATAGCCCAACAGTTGTGGGTGTGGATTCATGAATTTTTTAAGTCATTTTAGACTAAACCCTTTTCTTGGCATATGGTTTTGTTCAGAGATTCCTCACGACTCCCCTTCAGATTCACTCAAATATGGCATGATTTCAAGATGGAAATCCTCTTCAGTTTATGGAAAGATAGAAATATTGTTTTGTTTACTCCCAACTCTCTTGATATATATGTATCTTTGTACAGTAAATCTTATATATGCAATAATGTGATGTAAAAGATTTAAGTGCAAGACAATAAAGTGGCTCTGAAGGTGGCCCACTTACAGGTGTTACTTGATCAAGTTAGGGAAATACCCCTTGTATGGTTGCTAGAATTGTAATTAGACCCTATTGCCTCTGGTGACCATTCTTCAGCCTATAGCTATTCGAATGGTTGCAACTCTCCTGTCGGTGGTTCTTGCATGCCACATTCCTAGGCTCCTCACTACCACTATAGCAAGTGGAAGAGATTTCCCGCATTGCCGCTCTGCTTCTCCGCCTCAAGGTGGCTCTTCATTTGGGTGGCCTACAGTTGGTGGTACTTCCTTACCTCCTAGCAGTTTCAGTTGGTCGGACTCTGATTGGCCTAGCTCTGCCAACGTGTTTCCCTGGTTTTCTCTAGCAATTTCTCCCTCACAAATGGATAATGAAGATGAGGCTCCTCAAGATGGGTTGACTCTCCCAAATCCCCCTTCTGACCCCTCTAATGGATGGGTTAAAAAGGATGATTTGGATCCTCTGCCTCCTTCTACTTTTTCACTAGCCACCCAAGCTTTTTGTTGATGTTTATGTCTTTCCTAGTGCTACCCGCATTATAGATGTTTTTTGTTGTTTTTGGGCTTCACCCAAGTGATTCTTGGGGAGTGATTTTTTCTCCTGCCCCTTTTTTTTGTGAATAGTGTAAATCCTATAATTTATTAATGGAAATGACTATATTCATCAAAAAAATTGTAGAAACTAGATGCTAAATAGTTTATTAAATATTTAAATCATTTTCTTTTTAATACACTTTTCCATTAATGAGTAGGTGTTGCTTGGCAATTACATTGTTTAAAAGTTTCTAAATAATTCCCTGCATAAAATGCAATCATTCTATTATGTGGGCTAACAATTCTTTGACACTGCCAAACATGTCACAACACGGTTGCATTTCTATCATTATCATGTATATCCTCCACTCCACTTGCAATTGTCTCCTCCAATTGCTAAGTCATTTTCTCCAACTTTGCACTAATCTTAAGTTCATTTCCATTATGCCTCTTATCCATGTTATAAATCTTTGTTTGTAGGGAATGTATGATGTGAAGTGTAGTGTGGATTTAGCTTTTGCTTACAAATTTCATTTATTTTCAAGTCTTTAAAACCTTTGCAGTGAACTGATTTTCTACAAATGTTGCAATCATTGGATTCTAAGAGTTGAAAACTACTTGAGGTACTCTCTCAAATAGTATGTATGACTCGGTTGCACTTCTACATTTGACGTGTAGTGACTATAGTATTTTACAAAATACCCTGTGTCACGTTTTGATGGATGTTCATTGCATGCTTTAATGCTTGTTTCAATGCTTTCATTTAAGCACATGAGTGATGATTCTTGGAGGCATTTGTTGGAGATGTAATCTCAACTATTTTCTGTCAAATCCTCCCTATGCACATTAATATTGCTAGCTTCTTTTGTCAATTCCAAATCCTTCATATCCTCCAATTTGGAAGTAAATCTCTTAGCATTAAAGACAAATATTAAAGAAGATCTTTGTTGGATTCGAATGGAATTTTTACTAACTCCTTCAACCTATCATTTGTCCTCTCTACATGGTTCACACACATTCTAGGTGATAAATTATATATTATTTTATGTTCATTGTATGTACTATATATTGCATCACATTGTATTTTGGTATTCAAACTATCATTACTATCCAACTTCAAGAGATGTAAGGAGAATGCTTGTGTTCAGTAGTAAAATCTAGGTCTATTGTAACTTGTGAATGAAAATGGTGAAAGCTCAATCAACCATGCAATGTTTGAGTTTTTTTAATATGAATCTCTATTTCTCTCTATTTGTTATATATTTTTGTTGCTCCCCTCTTTTCTATAACATTCAGGTTTATATCCACCATTTGAGCTTTCTTGAAATCTTTTAAAAAATTTTAACAAAGCCATTTTATGCAAATTTGCAACCATGTCATTCCCTGAGATGTTGTCTCCTTGAGCCATTTTCTCAAACAAATCAGATGTCTGGTTCTTTGCTTCCATGTTCTACATGTATGTCCTAAAGGGAAATCATAAGATCTAGTGAAAATACATGTACATTTAAACTTTTATGGATGTCTATAACAAGTGCAAAGGCTTTATTTTGTTGCACGTGGGAAGGGAGATGACGACAAAAGTTATAGATTTTGACTTTAAACCTTCAAATTGCATTTTCTTTAAAGTTTCCCAATAATTTTCAACAGATCCATTTTGTGTCTATTGCTTGAAAGATTATAATAATAATTTAAAACACTCACAAAATATAAGTCATCAACTGAAAAGAAGACTAAATATTATTGATAAGAGAAACTTAATTAAAAATTACAATAACAATGATTACATTTGTAGACTCCTCAAGTCTATCAAAAAAGAAAAGTAGCTAAAAAAGTAATAGTAGTTTTGTCATTGCGTAGATAGTAGTTTCTAAAAACAAAAACCACTATTTAGACAACAATTTCTAAGACTTAAAAACTACCAACAACTAGACTAATGTGTATCTTAGCAGTTTCCAAATTGCTATTTTATTAACAAAATAAAAAACACATTCTTAGTAGTTTTCATCAAGCTTTGATCTCCATGGCATCATTCTAATATTGAGTTTGATCTCCAACATAGCAGCCTCCAGGACAACATTCTATTCTTTAGCATATCATTCCAATTTCAAAGTTGTCTTCAATCTCCCCTTGAATGATGAATGGAGGTGAGTCCCAACAGATGTTTAAAGGAAGTAAAACTAGACAAAGGAAGAGATTTGGTGAATATATCAACTACCTGCTTAGATGAAGGACATAACTATAACTCCACTTGCCCATCTTGAACCAATTCATGAATGTAATGATGTCAGATATCTATGTGCTTCACTCTAGCATGAAATACAAGATTTGTTGTCATTGAAATAGTGCTATTGTTATCACAGTAGATGGTGACTGGATGTTCTTGAACCAAATGTAGATCTTCCAATATCTGTCTAATCCAATATGCTTAAGAACTTGCTGAGGTGGCTGCAATGTATTTTTCTTCTGTTGAAGAAAGAGCCACAGTTGCTTGTTTCTTACTACTCCAAGAGAAAACTCTAGAACCAAGTGAAAAAAAAATCCAGATGTATATTTTATATCATCCGTTGAACCTGCCCAATCAGAATCTGTGAAACCAACTAACTCAAATATTTCAATGGGATAATAAAGAATTCCAAAATTTTGTGTACCTTTCACATACCTCATGATTCTTTTAGTAGCTTGCTAATGAGACTCATGATGATCTTGCATTAATTGAGAGATGAGGCTCACAACATACATAATATCGGGTCTACTAGTTGTGAGATACATGAGGCTACCAACCAAGCTTCTATACAAAGTAGCAATAACCTTGGGACTTGTATCTTCCTCGGTTAATTTTTCACCAAGTTCTATGGGGGTTGCAAGTTATTTGCATGCCTCCATTCTAAATTTTTTTAACAAATCAGCTACGTACTTCATTTGGAAAACACATATACCCTCTGATGTTTGTTGTACCTCCATACCTAAGAAAATAATGCACAAGTCCTAGATCTGACATTTCAAATTCTTGTTTCATTTCTCCTTGAAACTTCTCCATGAGAGTTTTGCTGTTACCTATATAAAAAAGATCATCAACATAAAGGAAAACTATGAGAATATCATTACCAATACATTGTACATACAAGGTAGGCTCTACATGGCTTCTATTGAATCCTTTCTTCATGAAATAGATACCAATCTTAGCATACCAGGCACAAGGAGCTTGTTTTAACACATTTAAGAGCTTTCTTCAATTTGTATACTAAGTGTTATTTTCCTGAAACTTCATAACCCATAGCTTGTTCCACATAAACTTCCTCATCTAGAGAACCATTCAAGAATGCAAATTTAACATCCATCTAAAATATTGGCCAATTGAATTGTGCTGCAATAGCCAATATAATCTTGATTGTATCAAGTCTAGCCAGAGGAGCAAAAGTCTCTGCATAATCCACTCCAAGAGTTTGTGCAAACCCTCTGGAAGCTAATCTTTCCTTATGTTTTTCCACTGAACCATCTACATGGTATTTGACTTTATATATCCATTTCATACCAATCACCTGCTTATCTTTGGGAAGTTCGAATAAATTAAAAGTATTTTTCTTATGAATGGAATTCATGTCATCATTCATAGCATTAACCCATGCAATATCTTTTACTGCTTCTTCATATACAGAAGGTTTGACATGAATTGTACTAAGCAAAGAAAAATTAACAACTCGAGTTGTATTTGCACTCTTCTGATATATATCAACTAAACTCCATACCTTTCCTAGAGGTGATGCTAAAGGTGATGGTGGAGGTAAATCTTCACCTAATTTTGTGCTACTTGAAGAAATATTTGAGCTTGGAGGACTAGAAGTGGAGCATGAACTTCCACTTGATCTTGTCGAGAGAGGAAGAGGAACACTATTATCTTCCATGTTTATGATTATTGACGAATTTTGTTGCACACCTTCTTTCTAGCACCCATACTCCCCCTTCATCAAAAATCACATCCCAACTAAAAATTCATTACTTAGTGTTAGGATTATAGAACCTATATCCTTCAGTTGCAGTAGAATATCCCACAAAGATACAAAGCTAGGATTTGGCATCCAACTTCTTCCATTTTTGAACTAGAACATGCACATATACCAAGCAACCAAAGACTTAAAAATGAGCCACTGAAGGCTTGTGACCACTCCAGGCTTCCTTTGGAGTTATGTTTTGAATTTCTTTTGTGAGATTTTGATTCAAAATATATATAGTAGTTGCAACTGCTTCTCAAAAATTATTTTGAAGATTCTTTGTTTGCATCATGCTTCATGCCATTTTTATAATGGTACAATTCTTTCTTTCAGTAATACCATTTTACTAAGGTGTATATGTAACAACAAGTTATCTATGGATGCCATTCTTAATACGAAAATCAATAAACTCATTAGAGGTAAGCTCTCCCCCTCAATCTATTATGAGTATCTTGATGCAATACTCGCTTTGCTTTTCAGACCTTACTATAAAATTCTTGAAGCATGCAAAGGCTTCAAATTTCTAGTTAAGATAATAAAGCCAAGTGTGGTGTGTAATCATCAATGAATGTCAAAAAACAGAGGTTCTTACCCATTGATTCCTCTTACTTGTCACCACAAATGTCAGCATGCAGAATCTCTAGACGATTTTTGGCTCTCCAAAACTTGTTCACTAGAAAATTGTCTCGATGATGCTTGCCAAGTGCACACCCTGAGAAAAATTCTTCTTTAGCCTAAATTGGGGGAAGCCCTCTCACCTTATTCTTCTTATTCAAAAAATTTAATGAAAATTCAATCGACCATATCATTGATGCCATAACCACAAATCATTTATGGTTGATTTGAGTGCATACAACTTACTAGAAAATCATTGTGAGCGGAAATAATCTATTCTCTGTCATATAAACCTTTGCTACAAGATGATAATTATTAGATTTAACAAAAAGTTTATAGTAGTTACCTTCAAACACTACTTTATAGTTCTTGCCTACAAGCTAGCCAATGCTCAAAAGATTATATTGTAACTTTGGTACAAGCAAAGTATCATGAATATGAGTAGTTTCTCCTTTCTTAGTCTTGACTGCAAGGGTACCTTTTCCCATCACATCAACCTCCTTATCATCTCCAAATTTAACCTAAATTCTCATAGTATCATCTAATTTGAAAAAGAGATGAGATTTACCTGGCACGTGGTTCGAACAACCACTATCCAAGAACTAGACATCCTCTTGGTTTTCTTTTGCCAAATTACATGTGAAGAATGTAGAATGCTTTTCTTCAGAAGACTCTTGTGTAAAATTTTCTCTTGACTTATTCAAGTCAGATTTTCTCTTTCTGCACTTAGATTCATAGTACCCATATCTTTCACAATATTTGCACTAGATAGTCCTTCGATCCACAAAACTTCTTCCTCTTCCTCTTCGTCTACCTCTTCCTTTGTTATTACCAGCAGATTCACCTTGAAACTTTGTAGGTTGAGAGGGAGGAGATTTGATCCTTTCTTCAATACTGACTAAAGATTGGAAAGCTTGCACAAAACATTCTATAGAACACCACATATGCTCTTCATAAGATTGCAAAGAACCAATCAGCTCCACAACTTGGAAAGTAATTAGATATTTACCTTCTTCAATGGCTATCACCACTAGATCAAATTTAGGAGGAAGAGGTCTAAACAACATTTCTACAATTTTTGGTTCTATTATTGTTTATCCTTGAGTCCTAATTTGATTCACAATACCTGGAGTCCTAGTGATAAATTCATGAATGGACTCAGATTCCTTCATCCTCAAATTTTCAAATTCTTTTCATAACATTTGAAGTCTTACCAATTTAATTTTGTCTATACCTTGATATGCAATTTTTGGAGCCTACCAAGCATCTTTTATTTTGTCATATTGGCAATTCGAGGGAAGATTGAAACATTAAATACAGATTGAATGGTGTAAAGAGCTTTGCTATCCTTCTTTCTGTCTTCTTTAAGCTAAGCATTTTGTTGTGGTGTACATGTATTCAATGTATTTTGATCTGTAGGTTCTGGGTATCCTCCTTCCATTAATTCCTAGAGTTCTTGGGATAATAGTAGGGTCTTTATTTTGATACTCCAATAATAATAGTTGTCTCTGGTAAACAATGGAAGTGTAAATGACAAATCTTTGCTATTAGCCATTTGGAGATAACTATTTCTCTAACCTTGCTACCTGCACAATAAAAAATCCTACAACCCATTCAGATACCAAATGAAAGATTATAATAATAATTTAAAACACTCACAAAATACAAGTCATCAAGTAAGAAGAAAACTAAATATTATTGGTAATAAAAACTTAATTAAAAATTACAATAACAATGATTACATTTATAAACTCCTCAAGTCTATCAAAAAAAGAAAATTAACTAAAAAAACTAATAGCAGTTTTGTCATTGCATAGACAACAATTTCTAAAAACAAAAACCACAATTTAGACAACAATTTCTAAAGACTAAAAAACTACCAAAAACTAGACTAATGTGCATCTTAGCAGTTTCCAAACTGCTATTTTATTAATAAAAGAAAAACACATTTTTAGTAGTTTCCATCAAGCTTTGATCTCGATGACATCATTCGAATCTTGAGTTTGATCTCCAACATAGCAGTCCCCAAAAAAAATGGTGAAGCAGCTGTCCCAAGCTTCCACATTATGCATACTATTATTAAGCCTGTTGATTACATCCAATTTGTGTTGATTGAAGGGAGAGGAGTAACAGACAAAAACACGAACATAAACATTTCTATTTAATTAAAACAAAACATTACATCTGAATTTCAGCTATCCTTACATAGTGACATAGACTAAAACATTGCAGATCGTTATGCTATCTTACAGCTCTATTGAGCTGGACTCATAGAGTAGATGCAAAATAAAAAGCATAACATCATATAGAATGTTGAAAGTTTGCCGTAGACAAAGAGATAACTTATCAAGCCACCCACAATCTGTGTGAATCTTCAGATGGGACATTAGGTAGACTGTAGAAGTTAATGTGAATTTGCTGATATGACAGAGAGCAGGTTGGAGGAGTTACGGAAAATCCATTGGAAGTCAAGAAAGATCTGTATTGAATGATGTTGTACTATGATGCACTCACGGAAGATTTGAGACAAGATAGGTTTGATGGGGAGGTAGTTGAGATTACTACCAACACTTTGGAGTTTGCAAAATTCTTTCAACGGTTCCATTTGGTGTGAATCCTGGAATCATCTTACTCTAATAAACAATTTATATGCTTTGTCTATGACACTATATTTTGCATCATGTCTATTAGAGCATTTCCAAACAATAATATCTGACAACGCCATTATCTTTCGCATATTAGATGAATTCTCACATGCTACAATCATTGTATTGCTCAAGTTGACGTCTCCACGAGGCGTTCCGTCAAATTGTCTATGATTTATTTGTATACATGTCTACCTGGACACTTGGCATTTTCTTGAGTATCTCCACGGCCCTTTCAACAAGTCTATTTCATGCATATCCCGCTGCTTGAAAGTTTTTAAAACTTTTTCAATAAAATGATTTTTGTGTGCTTCCTGCGAAATCCATTCTGTGCGTTCGCTGCCATCATTGCAGTCCATGAGTTGACATTTCTTGGAAGCTTCTTGTGCTTTGTTGGTGACCTGACAATTTGTATACATATTTGCTATAAGGCTCCCATTTTAGCATTAAATGTGGCGGATGTTGACATGCATTGTAGAATTCGACTTTACTTCTGCCATTTGCATCTGCTTAAAAGTTTATAAATCCTTTTCATCGAATATGTTCTCTGTAAGCTGCAATAGTTTTGTTAGACCATATTTCGTGCATATCATGCCCATGATTGCATTCCATCTTTATCACGTTTTGAGTTAGTTATAGTAACAAACTTTGCTTTCAGCTTCTTACTTTGGAATACAAACTTGCTGATTAGATTTCTTGATGACATTCGTATAACAATTAAAACAACAATCAAAATGCCGGTGAACTTCAAATGAGGAAAGTATTTGGGAATACAAACTTTCCAGTGACCTTCAAATGCCGAATGTTTCTGGGAAATCTTACCAAATCAGAAATTTATTATCATATACGAACCTGCTGATGACAACCAAATAGCCAGTAATATTGGCAAGTTTAGCAAAAAGATTAATCAATGTGATTCTATCCATATCAAAATTTATCGGTTATTTGAGTTAATTCTAGAACTTTCTAAAGGTGTTTGAATGACCTATCAAAACCAAATTGCCAACTCGTCCATGTTCTGTCATTTCCTTAAGTTCGGCCACTTTTTAACATGTAGCAACTTGCCGATGGACTTCTATTGAAATGTTATGTGAAAAGACCAATCCAAAGAGTTTTTGACCTCAAAACTTTGCCGAAATAACGGCAATACTAGCATAGACATCCTCATAAAAGGGTTTCAAATTATCTTGTAACAATTCTTGAATTTAATTATTTTCCAGGTGTTCTACTAATTGCACCATTGCTCTTGGGGGTTTTGACTGAGACTAGAGACAAATCTTGTTTGAGATAAGGATGCGACATAGGTATTTGCATGTTAAAAAAAAAAATTGAAGCCTCGAATATGTTCTAAGGAGGCAATTATTGTCACAATCAAATCATTAACAGTTGGTGGTTTGCAATATTTTACTTTTATTTCTTATGAAAAAGTTTAGTGCCTAATCTTATCCTACAATTCTTACAACTTTGCTAGATATACCTAGAACTTTTTAATAGTCTCTTTTTTCTTTAGTATCTGATCAACATATTCCTTACACAACTATTGATATAGAGAGTTTATGGGCTCTCGAATACTCATTCTAGTTGGTAATATCTAGAAAGGATTGTCTCAAAAGCTTCAAGAAATATCTTTTATGAACTATTATATCTTGTGCTAGTCTTATTTAACTTACCTTTAGACTTTACGAATGTATTTATTTTCAACATTGTAGATATTAACAACTCTTTTAGCAATTGATGGCTCTCTTTATAAAAGACTACTAAATTATCCAATACAATACAAGGAGTGACTCTCATTGTTTGTAAGAATTGGAGATATTAATCTCAAACTAGGAGATCCTTATCGATTTCAAAATAATTTTTGGTCAAAAATAAATAAATAAAAATTGTCTCACCACGGTTGTTGTGATAGGATCTTGAATATATTTTAATTATTATATTCTTAAAGACTTATAGGATTTTGTTCCGTTCCTTAATTACTAAGATGATATCTTTAAGGTTTAGATATTGAGCATCCTTATTTAATATTTCTTTCAAAACTAGAACTGATGAAATTGATTTCAATATGATTCACATGATATTTAATGTTGAAGGATAATAGCCACACTTGAGCTTGAAGTTCTTGCATTAGGAGGGTGAGAAGAAGAAAGAGTTGGAAATAAAATCACAATTCTAGTTATTTTATATGTTTAGGATTTGTTTTGTATAGGTAAGAATTTTAAGGTGAATGATGAATTAAAAATTTACTATGTAAAATTAAATTGAAATGAAACATTGAGGTTAACCATTGGAATGGTGGCTTACTAAATGAGGATGAAATCCTCATTTGTTAAACAAACTATGCAAAGGATATGTTGGACAAATTTAGTATGGTAGACTTTAAGTTAGTCTTCAACCCAAGTGCTCATCAAGTTGTGTTATTTAGAGAATATGATATTGAAATAATTAATGAGACAACTCATAAAAGTATTATAACAAATTTGATATATTTTTTTTATGTTTTTGATTAATACAATACTAGATATTGCTTATTTGATCTCCCTTATTTTAAGGTCTATGATTGAGTCATTTGAAATACATCAAAGATAGTCAAAAGAATATGAGACATATAAAAGATTAGTATTATTTTTTATATTCATCATTATATTTTAATATTCATTATAATATTTATAAAATGTTTATACCTGTCATATTTCTTGATTTTGATTGAGAAAATAGTTTGGATGACCAAAATTCTAACTTGATAATTGTTTTTCACTTTGATTAGACTTCATTACATAAAATTCATAGAATCTAATTCAACTTCTATGTATAAAATTAATCACTTCCATTGTTAGATGAACACCGTGGCCTCAAAAAGTCTTATAAAAAATTAGAAGAAACAAATTCAACCTAGAATAGTTTTATGTGCTAACATGAGCAAGGTCAAAGTGATCGATAGTTTTGTTTATCACAATAGATTAAAATGTTCTAATTTAAATTATAATTTCGTTGGAGGTTTAATATAAAAGAAAAAAGATTAAAATGAAGAACGAAAATCATGGTTTCTCTGTTCTGTTCCTTCAGGGTGTGGAAGCTGCTCAAAGAGATGATATGGTAACTAGCATGGTGTATGAAGCAAGTGCAAGGGTGAAGGACCCTGTGAATGGCTGCGCAAGTGAAGTCCACAAACTTCAGAAGCGAATTGCTGAGCTGGAATCGCAGTTGGGAACCAAAGAAGCAGAGCTAAAGCATATGCGGGCTCAGTACTTTAATCTTGCATTACCCTTGCCCGCTGGATCACTTGATGCTCAACTTCCTGTACATCCAACAGATAATCACATGATGCATGAGGAGGTGGATCCCTTGCTGTCCTGGTGGCCGTTATGGGAAGTATAGATTTAATAGCCAAATAATTTACTCAACCAAAGTTCTTACCATCTAGTGATTGCACTTACATTTACAAAAATAATTCTGATGTCGGAAATGAATGGATACTTAGGGAAAATCTGAATTCTAGACTAGATAAGAATTTATTAGAATAGACTGCAAATAGCTCAGACATTTTCGGATCTCTAAAGGGAGGTGTTGATATTTGGTCTATTTAGTGAGGTATAAGGAAGAATCAAGTTAGAATTGTTAAAGATTATTTCTCATATCTGAATTACAGTTGAGTTATGCGCTTAACACTAAAGGGTATTAGTCTTAGTTTGACGTGACCAAACCTCTATAACTGTTGAACACTTCTAGTTACCTGTCAATGTAGATAATTGTTTTATAGGGATTTCTGTTACGATTGATTAAGCTATAAATATGTAATCAGAGTGATTAATATTATGAATACGAAGTTAGTTCCTCCTCCTATTTCAAATTATTTATGCTGTTCTTATTTTTAATTTGGTATTAGAGCCTAACATGTTTGTTTCTTTATTTATTGTTATTTAAAAATTTGAATGTTGAGTATTTTATGTTGTGGTTGATTTTCACAGAAAAGGCAGCATCTATTATGAGGTTTGAGCAGTTGTCATTGTTACAAATGTTTTGGAATGTGCTGATTTGTAGCCTACATTAAAATTGGAAGAGGGAAGCCATGAAGAACTCTGTGTTGCTTGTAAGATTATCAAATCTATAGTGCATAGCTTTGATCATTGTTTTTGATTAAGTTAAAAACAGGTTTTTAAGGGACCCGAAACCCTGTACAAAGCAGGTTTAATAGGGAGGACCTGAAACCCAAAACTAAAAATATTCAAGATTATCCACAAAACAAAGTGGAACAAAGACGAGACAGATCAAAGCCAAGAAAAGGGAATCTTAGCAGACGGACCCCTCTAGAAAGAAAAGTTGTCTGACAAATAAGAACATATGCATGAAAAGTCTACAGGCAGTTCGAACAATAGGTACCCCCAACCAAGAGCAACCAACCACCATTAGGATTTCCCTTTGGATCCCTTCTTTTGGGATCTAAGGGTCATATAAAAAGAAGGTAAAGACCTTTTACAATGTTTGCTTTTAACCAAAATCCATCCTTCTTCAACCTTAGCAACCTCAACTTACCAAACCAACGAATCCAACCCAAGAAACCCAACATCCAAGTAGATACTAGTAGACCTTGAAAAGGTAGCAGAGCCAGGGCTAGGCACATCACTAGAGGATGAGACAAATAGTGAGACAACTCCAACATAAGCTATAGAAGCTGAAGTAGACAAAGGGGCAACACTAGCAAACGAACCCACAAGAATCTTATCACATCTAGTAGCAAGGACAACTCCAATAGACAAATCAGAACCACTAGTTGGCTCAGAAGGAATCGAAGCAGGAACACTATTTGAGATGTCAACTGAAGGCACAACACTATCAACAGGGACCTTGGGGGAAAATATAGCAAAATCTACCACAGACACGTTAGACTTATTGGCATTTTAATGATTATGTTGTGATTGTCATTGATGGTCACACACTTGCTATGAGATCACTTTGAGAATGTATGAATTATGCTCAACCGGTAATTGTTCCAAACCAGTATCATGTTATAGTCTTTAGACTACTGTTGTTATGCAGAAAGTGTTTATTGATCTCAAGCGGTATAAAAACCCAAGCGACATAGAGAGATCAAGCGGTTTAAGGATCTCAAGCGAATCAGAGCAAAGGAGCTAGAAGCGGCAGTTATCTTTTTCCCAGTCTTCAATTTTTGTCACCCGGTAATCTGTAAACCGGTATTACTCTGAGTCACCAACCGGTGACCGAAAAGTTGGACAAACTGGTAATACTCTATGATGAGTTACCAACCCGTATATTTTGTGATGAGTTACCATCCACTGACACTTTGATGGTGATTTTGTGTCGTGTTACCAAATGTGTCTAGATACAATTAACCTAGGAACTTGCAATGTAATCCTATTGGACTGACATGAAATCAGATTCCTTTTAAGGACATCATGTCTAGGGTTTTAACAAGTGTGTGTAGCTGATAGGGTTTGTGGTGGTTGATGAGCTCTTGAATGTGCAATCTTAACTAAGAAGATCAAGTCTGCGAGTTGAAATAAAGTAAGGAGTTATTGAAGACTGAAGTAATGCTGAAATGCATTAGCTATGAGCTACAATGGGTCTAATCAAGTAGATTGTGCCAATTGCTAGATCATTCACTTGTTTATTACTCACATCTTTGACAAGTTAGAAACCCTTAACCAGGTAGGCCTGGAAAAGCCTTTGTAAATCCTCTAACAAGGTGGTTCACATCTATGGATCATAAAACCTCTTACAAGGTAGTCTTTAATTGGACTTATTTCCTTATAGAGATTGAGATTCCTAACAAGATCTGTTCTGGTAAAGAACATTGTATGACCTTAACCAGTCTGACCTTAACTGGTCTGGTTACTGTTCTGCAGATAGTTACTTCTGAGTGTCATCTCACCATGGTTTTTCCCATTTGGGTTTCCATGTCAAAACCTCTTGTGTTATGGTGATTGTGCTTCTATGGGTGAATGCATTATTTGCTATTTGGTTTGCATGTGTGTTAACTAGTTTGTTTGCTAAACTATTTTACCAGTTTACTGGTAGACTATTAAAGTGTTTAGGTACAATAATTTCTGGTATACTAATTCACCCCCCTCTTAGTATTCATCAATTGGTATCAGAGCCAACTTTTCTATAAGTCTAACCACTTGGAAAGAGATATAGGGGAATACATTGTGAGGGAACTTACTCATCAGCTCACTCAGTCTGAGTAAGCCTATGAGGAACTTATGGTCAAATACAAGGTGTCTCGGGCAAAAAGAAGAGAGCATTTTGAAAAACTAATGGAGCTAACTGAAAACAGTTCTTCTGATGAAGCAGACATGGAAGCCCTAATTCAAGAAGTTGAAAAACTGAATGAGTCCAATGCCAACCTAAGAAGGGAACTTGAAGGCCTAACTATTAGAATGTGTCAAGAGCTTGAGATCCAAAGGAAAGCTGAAGATCTGGTAAAAGACAAAGATCATGAGATCTCCAAGCTGAAGCAAGAGATTAGTGCACTTACTGCTCTTCTTCATGGAAGCAAAATGGAAAAAGAAGAAGTGCAAGGTGAACTAAACATGGCTATCTCTGAGAATACAACCTTGAAGGAATCCAGGGTATGTGCAAGCTAATGAGTCACAAATTCGCGGAAGTTTGCGCATTGGAAAAAGCGCTCCACAAAATGGGCCCCCGTTTTTAAAAAACAGGGGCCCGTTCTAAAAAACGGGGGCCCGTTAATGGTTTGGCCTCCCGAGCTGAAAGGTCACGGGGTGCCGAAGCCAAATAAAATTGGCCCCCGTTTTGTCAGAAAACGGGCCCCCGTTTTTTAAAAACAGGCCCCCGTTTACAAACAAAACGAGGGCCCGTTTTTAAAAAACGGGGGCCCGTTTTGAAATTCTATTTTTATCAATTTTTTGGACAATTTTTCATTTTCACCGTTACAATGAGTTGACAAGAAGAGATAAAAAACGGGCCCCTATGCTATGGTTTCCACTTCAAGCCTCCACCACTATCCCAGGTACACATTCAGTCATCTATTTTCATATTTCATAATTTTCTTGTATATTTTTTTTTTTTTTTTGTGTATTATTTAGTTTTTTTTAATAGTAGCATATAAATAAATTATTTTTTATATTTGTAAATTCTTGATTTTGATCTAAAATATTTTTGAACAGTTAACCCTAAACCGTAATCAACAAATTTAGAAACCAAAACCAAACCTAGATAATTAACAAAATGAAATCGACACAAACAAAAAAATGAAAATGAAATGGAAACAAAAACAAAAACATTCGAAAATGAAATTGAAATAAAACCGAACATATGTACCTAAATTGTTCTTAATCCTCATTAGGCAATACAAAAGTTACCACTAAATTAGTATAACCTTAAAAGTAATTAACATTACTCTTCAAATTTTAGATATGAAAGTTTAGGCTTAGGTTTATGCCATGTCATGGCATAAAGGTCCTATTATGGTCCTATTATGTCATGTGATGGTATAAAAGGATCAATTATGGACACAATTTTAGAGCAAAGCTAGATAAGTTACTAAAATTGGAGTTTGGTTTACATAGGTTCATAAAGGAAGCTAATATGCCAAATATATAATTCATTAATACAAAATAAAAAATATTCTTGATTTATAATGTTGATTGATAATGAGTTTTCTAAATGGGGTGCTAATTATATATACATCCGAAAGATTTGAAAAATATAATTCCCAAGAAGTATTTTGAATATCTTTAGAAGTATATTGGTATATCTAGAATGTAATTTATATTATAAAAGATTTAATATATGATTTGAAGTTGGTAGATATTTTGAGGAAGATTTATTAGATTATGTTATGATTAAGCTAATATTAGAAGAATGGTTTTAACAACATCTTTTGGTTTTAAAAGGTGCACAAGGTTTGAAGTTGAAATCATATTCGATTGTATATAATATTAAATTGTTAAGGAGCTATTTTTTTTTTAAATAGTTAATTTAAGATATTAGTTGAAGCTATTTGAGAACGTGAGATAGTCCTAATGAACACATGAATTAAATTAATGAACCTAGGACAATCACAATGAACATATGATAGTCCCAATGAGCCTCAAATGATCCTAATGAATGTAGGGCAGTCTTAATGAACCTAAGAAAGTCCTAATGAGCCTAAGAAAGCCATAATGAACTTGGGACAATCCTAATGAAGCTAGGATAGTCCTAATGAACCTATGATAGTCTAAACAAGCCTAGGATAGTGTAAGAAAAAATCACTACAAAAATGGCCTCAAATGCGTTAAATGAATTTCCCAATAACGCACTCGTGTTTATATTTTTTTGGTCATTTGGCTACCTTTTTTTACAACATCTTGGTGTATACGCCCCTAAGAAGACCTTTTCCTCAAAAATTTCTTGGATCATGAACTCCTCATGTGCACCAAACATAAGTTGCCACTTGGAAGCTTCTAATGCACACAATCCTTTCAATCAATCTACTCCATTGATCTCTCAAAACAATCTTAGTATTTAATCCTCTATCCTTCATGACTATAAATAAATCATTATATGAGCTATTTTCAAGAACTCTTGTAATGCAATGTTATGTTGCCAATTTAAGCACCTTACATCCTATTTTTTATGCTTGCTTGCATACACATATATTGCTAGAATTTAGCAATTCTTTATAGCTTCTATTTTAGTTTATTTATGAAAGAGTATAAATGAAGCTATATTTAAAGTCAAAATTGTAAGATCCCCTCAATCATTGAGGTAGAATTCAAAATTGATTTCACCTCTAATTATATGAAAAATTTAATTTGTCTATACATATCAAAATCTTTCAAAATTTTGCATATTAAACATGTTCATGCAAACATTCACCTATCGAAGAATAGTTCCCACATAAATTGCAAAGACCATAAATGCATGAACTGGAAAGAAATAATTGTTCATTAGGTGGTTTACAAAATAAACTTCCAATAAAATCTTTTATAGTTTCAGGTGGAACATAAACACCACAATCCTGCACAAGATCATTACCATGCAACATACAACGAATATATCGAAAAACATCATAATAGTAACGAAACAGGACATGAGTTTTACAACAAGAAGATATTCTTTGTTTATTGATTTTAACATACCAGGGTTTGCATTTTTCAAATGATCTTTGACTAATTCGTAAATTCATTAACACAGATTCATCACTAAATTTTTTAAAGAATTCAGTTTGAGTCATGTCAAGAAGATGTTTTGGATGAGGATCACGAATTTTTGATCCCACCCTTAACTTTAAAACATCTCTAGCATTTGATGAAACTCTAGTGTTATCATGGCAAAATTTTGCAATTAATTGTTTAGTTTCATCATTTAATTTCATGTCCGACCTTTGAAGTCTACCGCTAAAACTCCAACAATGGTTTAGTGGATCAATTTCAATTGTGTCTCTTCTTTTGGCCGCTCTTGAAAAGGTTCTACGATCTAAGTTCAAATAGCCACTTATATCACTTAACATTCTTTTACTAACAATCATTTTGTCAACTATAGTAGTCATTATAACTCTACGTGCTGCATTCTTATCTTTAGATCGACTTGTTTTTCCTATAGAATCGATGGCACTGGCAACAGTAGATACAACTTCCTTATATGATTCATATTTTCTTTTTGGTTTTGCATAAATACCTATTTTTTTCATGACTTTACGCATTTTTAACATTTTTATTAATTGTAGCATTAATTGACATTGGAATCCTAACTTTTTATTATAGAAAAATTGTTTATATAATCTGTTTGCTTGTGTTCTGATTTGTCTCCAAGAAACTAACCCATTAAGATTATCTAGCACATTGCTATCAATAGTAAACAAATTACATTCATTTTCTTTTAGAGAGGGTGGTGTAATATTTTCAATTTTTATTTCTTTTTGTATTGGTGTATGAAATTTATATCCAGCTTCATTTAAATCAGCAATTTGATTGGCATCATAGTCATCAGGATTTAAAAACATACTAGGATTCGCATCCACATCAACATTTGCATCAACAGTCATACCCATGTGTGGTTCTACATTTCTTGCATCCATCATGATGTCTTCAATGGTCTCATCTACAACAGGCACTGAACTAGATGCTTCAGAAGTGTTATTCAATTGTCGTTGTTGTGATCTTCGATCTCTTTGGCATTTTGCCTCCTTCTCTCTTTGTGCTTGAATTTCGTCCATTGTCATTGTCCTCTTTTTTTTCTTTTGACGTTGCTTAGAACCCATTTTTACAAACTCGTCTTCAAAAAATAATATTTTTTTATTGAGTTCTTCAAAAAATCATGTAAAAAATATTAAAAAGCACTGCCAAATGATGTAAAAAATCTTTGTCAGTACGGATTTCAATGATAGTGTGGTAAATCGATGCAATCTATCTTTTTTTTTACAGTAACGGTTAAAACGGGGGCCCATTATTTAAATAACGGGCCCCTGTTTCTAAAAACGGGGCCCCGTTGTTAAATCCAATGGGCAAAAAATGAAACGGGCCCCCGTTTATAAAACGGGGGCTTGTTATGTAAAATTTGAATTCACAACCCTCCACTTGCCTCGGGATTAGGCCCGAGATAGGCCTAGGATGGCCACACCTGAGACATGAACCTGCAATTTCAAAGCTCCATGAATGAAAGCACAAATATGATGAAATGAAATAGTTTACGTGCCTCTAATCAAAGAATTTTTATACAGAATTGAAACCCATTTCAGATTACACTGTCTAGATTCTAAATATATAAATTAATTTAAAAATTGATTATTTTAAATATTTTTCATTTAATTTATACTAAATCAGGTTCATAAATTTGAAATATTAACTAATTTTCTTAATTTAATAACTTATTTATTTTAATGAATTTTGAAAAAAAAATTATATGTCATCAATCTACACAAAATTCTTTTCAATTTAAAAAAAAAAATTCAAAAAATGCTAAGTTTACGTCAAATTATGTGGGTCGTACACGTCAAATTTTTAAAAAGATAATTACGGCCATTAAAAAATTAATTAAAAAAAAAATATTTGAAAAAAAAATACATAAAAATATGCTCATCAATCTTCAGTGTGTTACAAACCATTTCCCAAAACGGTTTGAGAAAATAATTTTAACTGTGTCAAAAAGTGTGGGTCGTACACATGCATGGTATGGTCCTGAAACAGGCATTTTTAAAACATAGTTTTTAGAACTCCATTCAAAAAGTTATTTTTTATTATGTGGGTATTAAAATAAATTACATATTTGAAAAGTACACTCAGAGAGATATCTTTTATATTACTGACTTTTTCCAAGATTCAATCTCTAAGTGTTTCAAAATTTAAGCTCAAGTGAGACAAAATCTGAAAAATAGAGAAAACACTTCCACTTTTTGGCCAAAAAGTGGACTCATCTTCTTGCACTGACCCTCCAATGCTTCCATTTCCAAAGAACTCACTGAGTCAAAGAAAATACTCATCAAATTCAACAAGAGTTCTATCAAGCTAGATAAGAAGCTTGAATCAGCCAAACCGGTAAAGAATACCAATTGACTTGGTTTCTCTGAATATGAGGAAGGTGAGACCTCTGGAAGAAAAAGTGGAGCATCAAAGAAACAACCGACATCAAAGGATAAAGGTAAGCAAAAGTTAAAACCTATTTCCTTTAACTATCTCAAGGAAGGACACACTGCTAATGTATATAGAAGAAGGCTTACAATAATTTTCCTTATTGCCTAAACAATAAGCCTAGATCCAATAGATTCAATGGTAATTGTTATGCATGCAACAAGTTTGGGCATAGAGCATTTGAATGTAAGTCTATCATGCACAATGCCTGAAGGTATCCTCAAAGGAATCAAGGAGTTTTTTCCGAACCCTCTAGGAACCGGAACCCATACCAGTTTAATACCTATAGTCATTAGTCAGGTAGTGGTGGCTATCAAGCGGCAACCAGATGGAGAGCAATCTGTATGATTTTCCATGGTCATGGTCACACTGCTGCAACATGCAGAAGGAAGAATGGAAACATGAATAATGGACATTGGAGAGAACCTGGAATGGTTTGCCATTATTGCAACAAATCGGGTCATTCAGCAAGATTCTACAAAAGTAGAAAGAGTATATCGGATGATATATTGGTCACTCTGGAAGGAAAAATTGATGTTGAAATTGTTCAAGCAGATATGAAGAAAACCTAGAAGAAGAAGCCAGAAGAAGTGATTCAAGAAGAACCAGTTTCTGCACCCAGTGTGGAAGTCGTTGAACTAGCAAACTAAGCATCACAAAAGCTTCGGGGGAGAAAATGGTGAAATATCTCGAACCCCCGGTTGACACGGGTAAAAGACCTTAACCGGTATGAGATACCTGTCAGATTGACAGAAGATTGAAAATGGTATAAGGCAAAATCAGAGTTTACGCATTAATAGTGGAGCATTTATTATTCTAGGTGGAGAATCTATTTAAAAGGAATTTTCAAATCATTTCTCACTATCATTTTTTGAGCAAAGAAGTTTTCAAGTGCAGAGTGAAGAAAAGAATTTTTCATTGTGATTCAAAGAATTTATCGAACTCTTGAAGAAGAATCTAAAGTAAACATCTGTTGGAGAAGTGTAGAATGCAAAGCGGTATTTCAACAACCAAAGGACTGTGTATCGAAGTTCAAATTGTGAAGACCTAAATTCTGATTTGCGAAGGTATTTTTCAAAAATTCTCTGTTTATCATGGCTTCAGCATCACATGCTAGCTCTAGTGCACCCGTTGATTTTTTAGACTTCATTCAATAGAAGGCAAAATACAATGCCATATCTCAAATATCTGTTGGTGTCATAGTGGAAGAAGGCATTTCAGATTTCATTGACTGCAAGATTGAAGACCTAGGATCTCTGATGATCCATTCCTAGTTGAGTCTATTCTGCAGAAAGGATAAGAAGATTAAACCGGAATTCAGCATTCTGGAAAAGAAGAAACTTCACAACACAGCCTATTTTCTTGAAGAATTTTCGGATAATCACATTCAAATTATTCTGAGCAGATTACATGGTGATAAGATGTACTTAGAATGGATGCATGATATCACACTAGAAGCGATTCATGCCGTCAGCGGTTTCTACAACATCGGTGAAGTGCCAGCCCTAAGAAAGATTAGCAAGACAGAAATAACTAAGCTCACTGGTTATATGAGCGATTCACAGGGAATGACTATCAATTCAATCAAGGATGATCTTGTCAAATATGCATGTATGGTGATAGGATACCAGATGTTCCATGCCAGTAGAATCAACTCTATCTCTGCTACAGCGGTAAATACCGCCCACAGGATGATCAAGGAAGATGCATCATTTGATCTGTGCACTGGTATGCAAAGACAACTTCTGTTGAACCTCATATCGATCAAACAAGATAATGCCTTGAAATTCAAGTCTAGACAACTACTGGTTGGGTTGTTCTTCTACTTCCAAGTCTATTTTCCAAGAGTAGGTGATATTCAGTGGTCTACTAACCAACCGGTGATGAAGAAAATCAAGCAAAGCCTATAAGCGGTTGGAACCGGCTATCCAGAAATGTCAAACAAATACTTTGATGAGTTCCGATGCAAAATGAAACAAAGGGTAAGAATATCCAGTGATATAGTAAAAAAGTATGAGGAAGACATCTGCTTCACCATCAAAGTTGATGAGTGCATAATGGAGGTGGTTGAGCCTAGACAGGAAGAAGTGGAGCCAATGGGATATGAGGTAATCAATGACATGTTAGATGGGCATGCCTCTACCCTAATCGCCTCACCCCTTGATCCAAAGGAAAAGAGAACCGGCACCTATTTGGATAGGGTTACACTAGTTCAAGAACCCTCAATAAAGAAGGGAAAGGTAGTGCCTTCAACATCGGCACTGGTTACTCTAGCAAGTCCCAAATTGACCAAGTGGTTACTAGTAGAGAAGAAACAAGTAGCGGCACCTGCCAAAGTATTTGAGAGGAAGCGAAAAACAAAAAGCAATACACCAGACTTAGAGGACACTGTCTCTGATGAACATCCTAAGAAGACTAGGCAAATGAGGAAAAAGACAAAGAGTGAACTGACAACATCTGCACTGGTAAATATTGATATTTCTTCTTACAAATCTTTGACACATTGTCAAAGGATAATTAAGAATATTAGAAGAAAAGTACTTGGTGATTTGAAAGAGTGCTTTGATGATTTTAATGATGATGAATAGAAAGAAGTTGAATAGGAAGTTATCAATTATTTATGTATTAATGATCGGTGGCCATTAGAAATTAAATCTAAGATGCCTGATTCCTTGTATAATTCTTTAGACAACAATTGGTGCATTGCCATAGAAAAGGAACAAGAAATAAGAGAGGAATTATTTGCACAATACTTTCCTAATGTGCCTAAAATAGAACTGTATGAAGTGGTGGAGAGATATAAGGGCCTCTTTTTCATGAGAAGAAGAAGACTCCTATTATTGGAAGGAAAATTTCTAGAAGTGATCAAAGATACCCACTCCCTTGCTCAATCATCTTTAAGATTGCATGAAGTGGCTAAAGCCAATAGGAAAGCAAAGCAAGAACTAGAAGTCACTCAACCGGATGAAGTATACAACAGTGAAGGAGAACCGATCACCACTCAAATGGAACTGACTGATGTTGATGCCTTAAATAGTGACAATGTTACTCTGGATGCACCAGTAGAAATAGAAGGTCAAGAGAAACATAAGGAAGACAAGAGAAAATAGGTAGAGGAAGAGAAGAAGAAACAAGAGAAAGAAAAGACAAAACAGGCATAATAGGAAAAGAAGAAAGAGGATGAGAAGAAAAAGAAAGAGGAAGAAAAGAGAAAAGAAGAGGAGAATGAGAAACAAGAGGAAGACAAGAGAAAATAGGCAGAGAGAGAGAAAGAGAAACAAGATGAAGAAATGAAAAAGGAAGAAGAGAAGAGGAAACTAGAAGAGGAGAAGAAAAAGGAAGAGGAGAAGAAAAAACAAGAGGAAGAAAAGAAGAAGGAAGCGAAACTGGAAGAGGAGAAGAAAAAGGAAGAGGACAAGAGAAAGGAGCAAGAGAAGAAGAAGTAGGAAGAAGAGAAGAAGAAGAAGGATGAAGAGGAAGAGAAGCAGAAAGCAGAAGAGAAAAAGAAGGTAGAAGAAGACAAGAAAAGAGCCAAAGAGAAAGAAGAAGTGGCACAAAGCACTCAGATGGAGACTCCAAAGGCAACCGGTAGTCAAGCCAAACCGGCTGACATTACCATTCCTATTGACCTCCAGTCTACAAATGAATCGGAGCTACTGCAGAGCATTAAGATTGCTCAAGAGTGATTGGATGCTCTAAGGAGGAAAAAGGGGGAAGATGTTATCCAAATTGCAGTGGAAACACTCACCAGTTTGATACCTAGTACAAACCTCCCCAGTACCACTTCCTCACTTTCTGAATTAAAGATTCTATGTATAGTTGTGGAAGACTAGGTCCAAAGCCTGGAAGAAGTTGTAGAAACAAATGCCAAAAAGGAGCATGAAAAGGCTCTGAACATTGCCTTGGTGAAGAAGTTGAATAAGCTTCGGTCAGAAGTTCAGAAGGCACAAAAGGACATCAAAGATGCAATGAATGAGGGCAATCTACTACTTAGCAAAATATGTCAACCTCATTTATTTTGTGATGATGTGCTCACTCAAAAGGACAAACTACAATCTGATATGTAGTCATTTATTAGCACTTTCAAGATGCCATATGATTCCTTCTCCACATATGGACAAGCTGCTCATCGGTTTCAACTTCAGTCTGCAAGAATAGAGGCAGAGATAAGCAATCGGACACATAATTTGTAGGAACTTCAACTAGTCCTACTGCCAAGACTGTAAATTCTCCAGAAATGCTACCTCAATATAGATTCCCTAATGATTACTCAAGAGATGAGTACCATGGATGCCATGGAGGAGCAGGTTTATCAGATGCAAATGGAGAATGAGGTTGCTACCTCATTGCTTGAATCATGGTCTTTATCCATGAAGACATTTATGTAGGATTTTAAATTAGTTTTTGACAAGTTTCACTCTTTATTGTCATTAAATTTTTCAATTAGTTTTTAATGCTAATGAAATAGGGGTTTTTCATCTGTACTTTGTCATTGTTGGCAAAGGGGGAGCAATATTTTGTATTTAAAATTTTGATGCATGCTATATATACTTTCATGTCTATCTCCGTAAGAAAGTAGTATATATTGTATTGTCTACAAAAGGGATAGTGTATATGCTTAGGGGGAGCAATTTTGTTTATGGCATGATTTTGTTGTAAAACACTTAGATGTCAAAATTTTTCCTAAGTGTTGCCATCAATGCCAAAGGGGGAGAATGTTGGCATTTTGATGATTATGTTGTGATTGTCATTGATGGTCACACACTTGCTATGAGATCACTTTGAGAATGTATGAATTATGTTCAACCACCAATTGCTCCAAACCGGTATCATGTTGTACTCTTTAGACTACTGTTGTTATGGAGAAAGTGTTTATCGATTTCAAGCGGTATAAAAACCCAAGCGGCATAGAGAGATCAAGTGGTTTAAGGATCTCAAGTGGAGCGGAGCAAAGCAGCCAGAAGTGAAAGTTACCTTTTTCCCAGTCTTCAATTTTTGTCAACCGGTAATTTGTTAAACCAGTATTCCTCTGAGTCACCAACCAGTAATCGGAAAGTTGGACAAACTAGTAATACTCTGTGATGAGTTACCAACCGGTATATTTTTGTGATGAGTTACCATCTACCGACACTTTGACAGTGATTTTGTGTTATGTTACCAAATGTGTCTAGATACAATGAACCTAGGAACTTGCAATGTAATCCTATTGGACCAACATGAAATCAGACTCCTTTTAAGGACATCATGTCTAGGGTTTTAACGAGTGTGTGTAGCTGATAGGGTTTGTGGTGGTTGATGAGCTCTTGAATGTGCAATCTTAACTGAGAAGATCAAGTCTATGAGTTGTAATAGAGTAAGGAGTTACTGAAGACTAAAGTAGTGCTAAAATGTATTAGCTATGAGCTACAATGGATCTAATCAAGCAGACTGTGCCAGTTGCTAGATCATTCACTTGTTGATTACTCACATCTTTGACAAGTTAGTAACCCTTAACCGGGTAGGCCTAGAAAAGCCCTTGTAAATCCTCTAACAAGGTGGTTCACATCTATGGATCTGAAATCCTCTCACAAGGTAGTATTTAATAAAACTTATTTCGTAACAGAGATTGAGAGTCCTAACAGGATCTGTTCTAGTAAAGAACATTGTATGACCTTAACCGATTTGGTTACTACTCTACAAATAGTTACTTGTGAGTGTCATCTCACTGTGGTTTTTCCCATTTGGGTTTCCACGTCAAAACCTCTTGTGTTATGGTGATTGTCCTTCTGTGGGTGAATGCATTATTTTCTCTTTGGTTTGCATGTGTGTTAACTGGTTTGTTTGCTAAACTATTTTACCGGTTTACTGCTAGACTATTAAAGTGTTTAAGTATAGTAATATTTGGTATACTAATTCACCCCTCCCCCAATCTTAGTATTCATCAAGAGCCATTAATGGGAAGATCCTGCCTAATCATCTAAGAAGAGCTCTTCAATACTGTATAATGTTGAGAAGAGGCACCTTTCCACCATGAAGAGGGTTTCTTCACTTTAGCACTTTGTAAATCACATTTAGCCGCGACATGCCCAGTGTTGAAGCATCTTCTACATCTGAAGGGAATCCCTTCATAATACAAAGATTGAACATGGGTAGCCCCTTAGAAGCATCAATATCTACCAAAATATGTGCATAGGTAAAATGAAGGATATAAGAGGACTCGACATCCACCATAAGAAAATCTTCCATAGCCTCACCCACTTCCTCAAGGAGCTAGTTCACCCAAAAATGAAGTGGGAGGTTGGGGAGTCTAACCCAAATCATCATTTTACAGAAGGATTCAGATGAGGGGTTGAAATCCTCATGCTAGGGTTTAATAATCAATGGGAAGCGATTCTCCCAAGTAAAAAAAATTTCACATAAAATAATCTTTCTATCCACCAGTTTTTCAAACTTAGGAATAAAAAAACCTACGGCCAAAGGGAAAATCTAAACAAAATCTGAAATGAGGGGTTCCCAGTGCTTAGAGACCCATTCATGGAGTCCTGGAAGACTGGGCCAAAAATCCCTAAACCGGCATAGAACCACAAGAGAATAAAGATCAGAGGCAATCTGATCAATCACATTAACCATCTCTTCTTCTAGATTAATAGCAATAGAATGACAAATACGAAAAGGCTTAGAGTCAGCATAAGCAGGTCCCTGACCCCCTCTAGAAGCCAAACGATCCACATAAGAACCCCTAGAAGCCCCGAAAGTAGAGAAAGCCACTCCAAAAACCCCCAAAGCAAAACCACCATCCATAGTAGGGGCATCTAGCCATGTTGCATAAAGAGCATCATGATTCACGGGAGCATCAGCCATAGGAGGACCATCACCATTAGAGCGGGGGGAGGCCTCCAGCTAACCAGGGGAGCATCAGTCAGAGGCAGTTGGGTGGGAGTTCTGAGTGGCAGGCATTTCAAATTATCAAGAAAAATAGCTTTGACCATTGTTGTTTACTATAGAGAAGAAATATTATAATATGGTATTTGAGCATCTAATTTGTCTGAAGTATGAAAGAGAATGTTAGATAAGAGTGAGATTATGGAAAACCACCAGATCTTGGTAAAAATGACTTCATTAAAGAATAGACACTTATCTTATTTTGAAGAGGCCAAAACTTTGAAGATAGAGAGCGATGCAATAGAGCCTAGCTAGATGCTCAAAAGTTAGTTTGAGGTGCTAACAAATTAGAGAAATCATATCTCATTGAGGTTATGAGACACACATTTGAGGATTTGTGTCTAATAGTTTAGGGGAGATTTGAAATATTTGGAGTTTCAACATCATACCTCTAGGAGAGTGATGAGACAATTCATGTGCAAATCCTACACATAGAGGTACAAAGGTCAATAGCCATAGACAACCACTAACTCAACTCATGAGCTCTCTTGAGAGCTCCAGCCGCTCCAAGTGGCTCGAGGCCTAGAGTTTACAACAAATTAGTAACTATAATGAGTGTTAAGACCTGACTTTCACCACTTTAATTACAAAGAAGACCAAGTGTATAAGGGAGATCTACCAAATGAAAGGTATGATGAATATTTTGATAAAAATATCAATTTTGCATTAATTTCTGATAGTGACCCAATTTAGTTTGAGGATGCTATTAAAGAGGGGAAATGGATTGAACCGATTGATCAGGAAATAGATTGAATAGAGAAGAATAGAAAATGGGAGATAATTGATTTTGTTCTTGATAAACAAGTTATTTGTCCTAAATGGGTCTACAAGACCAAGAGAAATGCTGAAGGAATAACAAAAAAACATAAATAAATATTGGTTGTCAAGAGATACAAATAATAGTTTAATAGAGACCATAATGATATGTATTCCCCTATTACAAGGATGGAAACTATGCAAGGAATCATAGCAATTGCAACCTAGCACAAATGGAAGGTATTTCAAATGGGTGTGAAGTCCACCTTCTTGAGTGGTTCTTAAAGAAGAACTATATGAGGAGGAGACACCTAGTTATGAAATTATTGGTCAATAAGGAAAGGTATATAGATTGAATCAAGCTCCTTGTGGTCTAATGCAAGCTCCACAGGTATGGCAGAGTAGGATTGACTTATATTTGATAGGTAATGGTTTTAGAAAAAGCAATGGTGAGCCTACTCATTGCCTTCGGGCAACTGATGGTGAGATTTTAAATGTTGTCTTGTATGTAGATGATTTATTTTTTACTAGGGATGATGATTTCCCCATTTTTATTTCAATGCGGCCATGAAAAATAGTTTGTGATGGTATATTTAGGTCTCTTGAAGTATTTTTCTATCATCTAAGTAAAACAAATGCATGATGGTATATTTATCTCTCAACAAAAATATGCAAATGAGATATTGAAGAAACTTAGAATGCCAGAAAGCAATTCCGAACCAACACCAACAACCATAAATATTAAGTTGAGTAAGAAATATTGTGACAAAAGTGTGGATTTGACCATGTTTAAAGGTTCAATTATAAATTTTATGTATTTAATAACAACTAGGTTTGATATAATGCATGCAATGAGTCATATTTACAGGACACCCATTGGAAAGTAGGTAAGAGAATCCGAAGGTATATGAATGTCACCAAAGGATATGGTATTTTATATTGCAACAAATTATTTTTTGTTGGTTTCTTATAGGGATAGTGATTGGGTAGGAAGTGTGGATGATAGGAAGAGCACATTAGGCTATGTATTTCATTTAGATTCAAGAGTTATCTTGTGGGATTCAAGAAAATGACCCATAATTTTCCTATCTATAACTCAAGCTGAGTATACAACAATAATTGTAGTAGAATGTGAAGCTATTTGGCTCAAAATAATCTTTTCTAATTTGAATGAAGAATAAGAAGATGGAATCACAATCTTTTGTAGTAATAATTTATCAATAACTCTAAAGAAAAATCTTGTGTTTCATGGAAGAAGGAAGCCCATTGAAATTATGTATCATTTTATTATTTGAAAGTGGTGTAATCAAAATAATGTTTTATAGGTTTGAGTAGGAGCTAGTAGACACTTTTTCCAAGTCACTGAGCCAGGGTAGCTTCAAATGGCGAAGAAGAAATTTGGCCATTAGTTGAATTGGATCGAGAATAATTTTGTTTGTGGGATTGGGACAAAGGGGGAGTATTGAAATTTTAAATCAAATTAACCTAAGCCTCCTATTGCAAGGTCTATGCCCTTGGTCTCCTTGTGTTGTGTAGTGTATCGCTCAGGTTTGTGACATGACTTAACCGCCTCCTATGGATTCTATAAGTCTAGTGGTTGTATCAATCATTAACAGTTTGATCTTTTGGTGCAATGACAATCACACTTGTAACAAGTGGTATCAAAGCTTGTTCATAGGTTCAAACACCTTGCTTGTGATGGGGCGATTGTTGCAAGGTGTGCACCCTTGGTCTCCTTGTGTTGTGCAGCACAACGCTGGGGTTTGTGACATGGCTTAACCTCCTCTTATGAATTCTATAAGTCTAGTGGTTGTATTGGGCATTAACAGGTCAATATATTGGTGCAACGACAACCGCACTTGTAACACCTCTCCCTTCCATACACCTACCTATTAGGAATAGTTTGTAGGGGAGTTAGTTTTTTTTATAGTGAAAGAATTCTTTGTAGACATTAGGATCTCTTTGATCCCAAT
Source organism: Cryptomeria japonica (assembly GCF_030272615.1). Lineage (NCBI taxonomy): Eukaryota > Viridiplantae > Streptophyta > Pinopsida > Cupressales > Cupressaceae > Cryptomeria > Cryptomeria japonica. The sequence goes on from NC_081407.1 coordinate 779,506,194, forward strand.
TTCTCTTGACATTGCAACCCCAACAACTTGCTTTTGATAGAAAAATATATGTTGGTAGGTGATTTCAATTTTCAATTATCAGAGGGACTTTTTCTAAAGCCTAGACAAATAGAATATCAAAGAGAAAAATCTATTAAGAAGTTAATTTTTGTGCAACAACAATAAAGAGTCTTTTGGGTATGAACAACGATTTTGATTAGGTGCAACAACAGCTATGAGTTTGTGAAGAGAGAAATGATTGCTTGAAATAGTTAGAACCTTTAGGTAATTAGTAGTTTGAAATAGAAAAGCTCACTGTATCTTGAGTTTGTTTTATGAATGGGAGCTGCTCTAGAATTGTACATCATTTGTAAAGTGTTTGTAATCAGTTTATATTTTGAAGTTTGTCTATTTTGGTAATAGTAATTTCCAAGTTTGAAATAAAGCAATAAATGTTGCATGTCTTCAACTGTGTGATTTGTGTCCATTTTATTTTGTATTCTGATGTGTATTGCTAGTGATTGGAAAAATTGGAGACTACAGTCATATTTCTTATTTGTGATTTTCATTTACTGACAAATATTTAGATTATGTAACCCTAATTGCATTGTTTCCTATGTTGTTTGTATAGAAGTTATGACTTATAATATTAGAGTAGGTAGATAATTTATGATAGTGTCATGAAATATTTAGGCAAATAATATTGAAAAATCTTTGCCCCTGTGTGGCTTTCACCATAGCCAAGAAAAGGTGAACAAGGGTTTATGTGAAACTAGATCAATTATTTGCAATAATGTGCTTGAATGGCTTGCTATGACACAAAAAAGATATGCATGGAATAATTTGGTCTAGGTACGGTAAGATGAGAAAAGTTTCTTACAAACAAAATGTGATTTATGAATATGCTGTAATTGATGGAAAAAATGTGCACTTCATACATATTATTTTGTTTTATGTGGAAAGATTTATTTTTTAATCATCCACAATGAAAATGAATTAAATTTATGTAAGGCAGAGTTCGTTGAAGGGGAGTTTTTAAAGAATTGCTAATATTTGTTAGGATATTTTTACAATTTTATTTATTTTTAGTGACATTTTTCTTTTCTTGAACATTTATTATGGTATCTTTATAATGTATCCAAGAACATGCTTCAATAAAGTTAAATTTTTCATATGTAGAGAGAGAACATATAGAGTTTTTATAATCCAATGGAATACTTTAACTGTCTCAATTCCTAATTGAATTTGTTGTTTTTGTTGGTACAAATTAGTATTTGCAAATATATGAATACAGGTATAAAATCATGATACACTAAATGATCCAGTCAACTTTAGATGATGAATCAACTAACTCAATCCTTGATTTATATCATTTATGTACCTCTTGGAAATCCCACATCTCATTTTCGAGGGTAACACATGGCCACCAAATAAAGCAACATAGCCAATAGAAGACAAAAGATTTTAAGTCTCTTCAAATTCCACAATTGGAAACCTTAGAGAGATATCCTTCCATTTTATTTGTAAATCTTCAAATTTCATAGGTTAGGCACCTAAAAAGGTGACTCATAATTTATGCTTGGTGGCCACCACTTTGACATGTTAAAAAAAAAATTCTTCCCAAAGTGGATTCCAAGATACAAAATTCCTACATTTTTCTTCTAAATTATCACTAACATGTGTCCACTACTACAAAATACATTTGAATCTTGACATAGGACATAAATAATAAATTATTTTATCTTGAGTTTCCCCTTGGCAACTTTTCAAGTAATTAGGAGGAACATAATATCTTGCAATAAAAGTAGAATTATTCATCAAAATTAACCAAATTAATTTTTTTGAAATGTCATTTCCACTCCTTTCTCTTCTTCAAGGCTCACATGCCATTTCCCCTAGTTTTACTTGATTTGTTCCTTTGTTTTTAATTACTTTTATTTGTATTTTTTCTATGTTATGATATGAGGTAGCTTCTATTGGTGCAAATAAATTTAGCCTTTCTCCTACTTTGTGCATTGTTTTGGGTGCTTCTATTCTAGCTCTCACTCCTTTCGATGTGGGTTTGGATGCATCAATTTATATCGTAGTTCCTCTTGGCATAAGGTCAGGTGCTATTGGAGCTATGATTGACCTCTCTAGTGGTTTTATCTTGGCTAGTGTTAGGGTATCTACAAATCCTTTTATTTTTGTTGGTCCCTCTAGTGGTGGGGTTACAACATCTATTCTATTGCTCATCCTAGGATTACTAAGAGTTTCATCTATATTTATCAATTCTATGTTGCTTACCCTCATAGTTTTCCTCATCCTCTTCTTTGAGTTGAGATCCCCAGTATGGTGGTCTATGTATAGGATGTTCTGGAAAATTAAGAGAGTATCTAGAATGGTTCCCTATCTATAGATTTTAATTTTTTGGCCTTCCCTATGAGATCTCCATACTTGGTTTGTGACATCTTGGCAACCTCTTGGAGTGACTATGATTGACATTTAACCTATGTGAAAGGATTCTTTATTCCTTCCTTTGTTTCCCTGGTTCAGGAACATGGTGATAGATAAAGCATGGGCTTAGGGAGTGAATCCTCTATCTATTAAACCATGTTCTTCTAATTTTAAGTCATTTTCCAAACCACTAAATATGCATCTGGTATAGTTGAGACTTTGTAATATTTTCTTCTAGTTCTAAGAGATGTCTTGCTAAAAATCTATTGGTAATTTTATTTGTCAGTTCTTGAAGGTTAACGAGTTGACTTATTCAATGGGGTACTCTCCTTATACTCACTCCTTAGTGGAGGTTAATATCTCTTTGCCTCTTCATGGATAGGTTGTTTTGATAGTTAGAGATTGACCTTTTGACAACAATAATAAAGTAAAACTGAGAGGGGGGGGTGGGGTGAATCAATTTTAACCAGATTAAACAATTTAATCACAACTTCATAAATGATCAACTGCAACAAGAACAAAGATAAACACAATAACAACAACACACATAACATCAATATTTTTGACATGGAAAATCCAGTTAAGGGAAAAAAGATGGTGGGAACCTACCCACAATATGATGATACTTTGTACTAGTATGTGAAAATATTACAATGGTTAATACACATGCATTTTGGCATACTTCCTAGAGCTCACTACTAAAAAACAAGAAGGGATACAACCTCGAGGAAGGCTCACTACCTTACAAAGATCAGAAAAAAAATCCAAATTAAATGAACTAAAAGAATAGCATCTCCAAATGCCTGATGATAGTTTCGGTTAAGCACATTTGTCTGCTCTGCAACACTCTTTTCTCTATACTTCTCACCAAAAGATGAATTCACTTGTTTGAACATACACCACTCTTTGTTAATGTAGATACAACACCTATATACAAATTACATGAATATGACACCTATTTATAGAAATCATCAACCTTGACTACAAGGTCAGCTCAACCCTTAAGACCTAATTGCAAAATTACATCACACGATAAATAAACCAACCGCCAAACCAATAAAATTCCATGAAGACATAGCATGGACCAAAAAAAAAATCATGGATATGCACCACCACCATAAATTATGCCAAGATTAACCGCAACACACTACACCATCAAAATTATCACACAACATGAAGAACTTCATCGGACCCATAAGATCTTCAATAACATACACAATGATCAATGCAAACTAGAAAAACAAATAGGACATGATTAGGAAACACCAACAAGAACATTATAATCATCTGCAATAGCTGCACCAACACCACTTAATCAAATCTTCATTGATCAACATGTTAATACTCAAGAACACTCAACAACAGCAACTGGGACTAGAAAGATAACTTACGGAACAACAAATCACAAACCATCTGAATTGAAGACACACATGAACATCCCAAAAACTCTTCCAAATATGCAACTCAAGATATAATCATCCTGGAGCACAACATATCAAATACCAGAATGCTACAACATTGAATTTGAAAAACCAATCCTCATACCACAATCCATAACCCAATCAAATCCCACACATCATCATGAAATCAACACTAAATCAACTATAGATAATTCATTACTGAAATAAAAAATCCTCTTGCATACTTACTGATGCGGATTAACTCACCAAACCAACTCTCTCAAACACCAAAACATAGGAATATGTTGACATCAATGACAACAACATATCCTAGTAGTAGCAATATCCAACATGACCTTGATATCAATCTTTGGATTATGAGAGTGTCACATTCCCTTGTCAACATTGATTTGCTACTAGATATTTGGCTTCTACTTTCTCACTCGGGTGTTAGAACAAGCATGCTACTTGGTAGAAGAATGCTTCTCATGATCTCTTGATAGTTGAGAATCTAGTTGTGGATATCCCTTCCCAGTATTCTGAGTAGTTGTTTGATGGGGAGCCTATTGTCCCTTTTTTGGTTCCTCTTTCCACGTCTTCCCCCAGGTTATCTCTCCTTGTATCTCCCCCAGCTTCTAATCTATCTGTCTAGTTCCTATCCATCTCTTGACCTCTCCTTCCATTGTTCCCCCTTCATCAACTAGTTTCCCTAAGAGGGGACATCCTCCTCCTCTTGCTACTCCTTATGGAATTTAAAAAGATTAGGATTACAATCAACAGATGGAGGAAAAGACCTCGTACCTCTTCTCTCCCTCTTTCACCTATTATAAAAGAGTAGTTCTTTTTCTAAGTCTAGGACCCTTGTTTTGCATTAGTAACCTTTTTTCTTAGCATTGAGAATAGATTGGACCCAAAGTATTCGGGGCCACCACCTTCAAAGTCTTGGAGTTGTCCTTTCTCTTCAATATTTTTGCTAAATCATTATTCATTTCTATGTATTTTATCATGGGTATGGATGTAATTTCTTACCCCTATTAATGTGGGGGCTAAATGTATCATTTTAAATTGTTGACCCCAATAAGTTCATACTAGTTTTAGCACCCATTTTTGTGTGTGTTCCTAATTATATGTGTGTGCCTAATTTTAGGATCACTTCTACAAAGTAGGTTAATTTCACTTTTTTTGGGCCCATTGGTAGAATTTGATTTTGTGACTAAAGAGCACAAACACTTGGGTCTCAACGAAAGGGGTTCAACTAATGAGACATGGAATTTTTCCTTGGAATTTTCTAAAACTGCAACTTTACTTTTTCACTTACACTAATTGTTTGTTTCAAGAAGGTATAAGTTGCATAGAAAAATGAAACCCATTCCCTTTCAATGTCAAGAGCTAGAAATGTTGGCGTAGCAAAAAAAGCAATCTAATAATTTCAAAGCAGCATGTTGATGACTCAAGTTCTTCATGAATTTAAAGAAATTCAATTCACCATTCACATCATATACAACAAAGTTATGATCAAGTATGATATGATCCTTTATTCTATTATTATACATTAATATTTAATAGGACTTCATGAACAAGAAAACCAATTGTTAGGATAATGGGTGAACAACTGAGAGGGGGGGGTGAATCAGTTGTTAACAGATTATAACATTAATCCACAATAAAACCTTAAACCAGAGCACATAACATTAAATACTGGAATAGTAGAAATAGATACCGGTAGAAACAAATATTGGTAAACAATGCAACACAATAATAAACCAAATAATCAACAAAATGCAACCATACCACATAACACCACATGATTTGTATGTGGAAAACCTAGTAAAGGGAAAAACAACGATAGGAAGCCTACCCACAATCAGATGATACTTCTCTAGAAAGTATGTGATACAATGAGGGTCTTGCTCATGCAAGAAGGCACACTGCCTAGAGCACACTACTCATTACAAAAGAGTCACTGACTACAAAGAGATTAAAACCAACTCAAGATATTTGGAAAATAATTCAGTAGTGAACAGCCAGAGATAGCATCTACCATGCCTGATTACAGTTCCAGTTAAGCTCAACACTACAGGCCTTTGACCTCTTCCTTAAACCCAATTTGATTGTCAATGATCAACTTAAACTCCTTCACATATGATATTATAATTCATGACCATAATATACAATCTACAATGAGATATTACATCAATTTATACCAACCCTAAGGCCTAAACCAATTAAGTTGGCCACCTAAAAGATATTACAATAAGATAATTACATATATCCATGTTACAATGATATGCCATGTTGGATTGAGGCCAAAACAATATTAACCAATCCATATATCATCCCGATAACATGTAGAGAACACAATAACATGATACCGATCCATAACTTAGATAGGCAACAGACCTATTCTGGGTCCACCACACCAAAGTGATGTCTCCAACTGGTTGAAGCATGATCAGAGAACATCTTCAACATCCTAAAAGCCACACCAACACCACTTATACATTCTATCAAGAATTCTCAATAAAGGCTCTTCCGGTAGAACCTTAAACCATGTCGGAAGTGTCCAACAGATAGTCTCTTCTATTGTTAACACTAGATCTTATGTTGGTAACCAAAATATGTCTATTGATAACCAACCATAACAACTAGTGTTGTCATCAATGACAAAACATCAATGCAAAAATTAATTAATTCTTCAAAAATGCCAACAACTTCATGAACAAGACTTCAAGTTTTTCTATGATATTCTTTGACAGGATTTCATAACTGAGGTAACTTTATCAGTTTTAATATTTATCATTTTTTAGCCTCTATCCTTGTAAGGGAACACACTCTATCTCATCACTAAGATATTGGAAGTTAAAACACTAATAGGAGGTTTTAATTTGGTAAGACCCTATATGGCTCAAGCATTTTCCCCTATTTTGTGTGTGTAAGTATCCAATAGCGAGAAGTTCAAAAAAAGTAGAGAAAGTATTAACTAATTATTTTACAGATAAAATGGATTAAAATATTTGAACACCTATATTTACCTCATCCTATGTGTAGAGCCTCCTAATTCTATTTCTACTAATCTACCAAGAATTCATGATCTTCAAAAATGGGCATCCAATACTTATGTTTGGCATAGTGAACTCTAAATTTTAGTTCCATGTTTTTCTCATCATGTACATTCTTGATCTATTTTACTACCCTTACATTTAATATTATGTCTCATACATTATGTATAATTAGTCAATCTAGCCATCACTCACACTATTTTATTACATACATTTAACAACCTCAATCTGTTGAAACAAAGAAATGAATTTGAATACAATATCTAGGCCTATTCATTCTCCTAATGTCATATATAATTATAGATCTTCTACCTTCCTTTTATTAGTATAGGGACCTTAATATCCCCCACATCAACAATATAATTCTTTTTTATTTGTAGCTAAAGATATATCTTATAGAAAGAATTTACAAGACCTTATAGAAGTTGTCTAAGTTTCTTTTGCTAATTAAACTCCTTTTTCACATACTAACCTTATTTTGAAAAATTCTTGACCACCTATAGTATGGGTGAGTGCCACTAAAAGAGAAATCTAAATCCCCTACACAAATTGTTATAACAATATTATTATATAAAACATTTTATTGATTATAATTGAATGGTGTACAATAGTTGTGTTTTAGGTGCAACTTGGGAAGGTCTCTATGATTGTATGTATGTTAATGTATCTTGTATAGTTAATATACTTTGGATTTTAGTGTCCAAGGTGTAGGTTTTCATAGATTATTAGTCGGTTTTGGTTGATATGTATCTCAAGGGAGAACCCTAGTTGTCGTTCACATGGTTGTTGTTCTCAACTGATGCATGATTGTTTTAATTTATCTTGTATCAATTCATAATAAAATACCTTTCCCAAAGGTGACTTATGTCATATTATACAAAAAAACCCATTAAGACACAATAATCACTAGATAAATCACATAATTCATGTACAAACCATGTATTTTATGAAATTTAATTATTATATGTACATATTATTTTCACTTGTTTTTGTAGTTTGGGATTGATAGGTGTATAAAATTTTTTCTCTTAATCATCCAATTAAAATATTATGCATTGATTTAAAGTTGAGAGAATCATTTTCATGCAGAGAAAAAATTGACATTCAAGATCGATATAATATGTTACATTTTGGGCATCACAAGGAACAATGTGTTTATCTATCTTGGGCTAGATTGAAGTTAATAATATTAATCAGATAAGTTATAGACATATTATTAAAATATTTAATATCAAGATTCAAAGGTTATAATTTGTACGTGTCTATTTGCCATTATTGTAAAATAATCATAATTGTATATGTTAGGGCTAGAATAATTATGAATTAAATATTATTTAAAAAATAAGGTCTAATGTTTCACTATTATGTTAGTTAATGCCATACTAAGAAATTTATCCAATGGTATTTTCTTATTATTAAATCATATTATGTGATTGTCCTTATGGGTAATAAACTCAATTTAAGATATAACTATGGCAAAGTATTGGAACTATCTTGTATCATTTCTGCAATAGTGGGAAATTAGGGTTAGGGTTAAATAAATATAATAAAGCCACTGAATGACCTAATTAACCAGTTAAATTAAGGAGGAGAGGAATCAAACAAATCTAACCTTGCAAGACCAATATTATGATAAGATTATAGGCTCTTTTGATAGGACCCTAGCCTCCTTGAGTTAAATTGAATTGGATTGTAGAAGATTAAGAAATAATAGGTGATTATTAATGTAATCTGGTATAAATAGTGAGCTACAGATGTTGTATGGAGATACCAACCTATATCTGGGAAAAATAAGACGACACAGATCTTTTCCTAAAAGTTTAGCCTTATTTGTTTCGACCACGAAGTATCAATTCACCATGGTCCTCTGATTTTATCATGGCCAAAAGTTGAACCTATTCATCTCTATGAATTATGTTGATCCTCCTGAACATAACTCTACACATGTTTCCTACACACATAGAGAAGGGGGGAATTATTGGGAATAGGGGTTTTCCTAAGACAAACGTGGGTTTAGGAATTAACCTTAAATGAAATACTGCTAATATTGAAATAAATGATGAATAGATATAACTCAGATCTATAATTTTTTATGACAATTCTTTTTACTTTGAATGAAATCATAAAAGTTGTATGAAATGAAATGATAAACATAAAACCCTAATCACACACACATGCTTTCATAATATTGATATAATTTTGGTACACAATGGTTGAAGGATGAATATGTAGCCTTGAAGATCTTTGAAAATTCTTGATAATGAATGGTTCGTGGATGAAAGAATACTTTAGGTTATATGTGGATAGAGAGTTAGATTGCTTAGATAAAAATAGGTTGATAAAATGTCTTTATATAGGGGTTTGAAGGTAAATTAATAATTAGACCAACCTCCAATGGTCACATAGATCCATAATGACCAAATATTACTGATGAGATATAGCCCCTACCCTATTTCAAATTGTAAAGCAGAAAATAATCGAACCCTAGTCGTTCTCCCCTCCCCAACTCCGAAGAGAGAGAAGGGAGAGTCACTAGGGTTGATGGTTTTCACTTGGGAGACTTTACATTCAAAAGAGGGGTTGAAACCCAAAAGATCCAATCCCACATGATGCAAGATTGGATGCTAAATGAGTTTCAAGGGTTAAGACAGCAAGGCTACCCTCTTTTGTAAAGAATGTTGATAGAAGAATTAAGCTAGGAATGCATAGAAAGTGACAAAGATTCGCTTATAAACTGAGATAGGGATATAGGATGAAGCTGCGGACCTGGAATTAGTAGTAAAATGTCGATATGGCGCTGTCCTGCAAATTTGAGCAAAAGTTGCTAGGACGATGGCACCCGAGCGCCACGGTCCTCCGAAAAATCCGCGAAATGAAGGGGGATCTGTTCGTCTCTGCACCAAGATTCCAGATCTTCAATTTCAGCCGCGTACCTGCAACCTACACATAGAAAAGCAAAGACGATTGGGGGGTTAGGGATTAGGGGTTTGCCTTTAGGTCAAACCCTGATTTTGGAATTAACCAAGAAATGGGAAATTGCTGTAAATGTAATGTAAAACAAGTACTAATACCTTGTTGTAAGGATGTTTGTATCCTTATGTGCGAAGGTATAGATGTTGTTGTTTGTTGTATGTTGTATGTTGTAGCATGTAATGTGTTGTAAGTGATCTCCTCTTCAATGGTTGAATCCTTGTTTTGAATGCAACACTTAGCCTTGAATGGAGACTTAGAATGAATGCTTGAATGCTTGAATGCTTGAGTATAGTTTCCACGCTTGTACACATATGTCCTTGTTTTATTTCCTCCACCCAAATGGGAGAGAAAAATGGAGTTTATATACTTGTCATTTAGGGCTGATAGACTGATTTTCCCGACCTTAGGCCGACCAGGAAAGATAATTTTCCAATTTGCAAACATAAAGACCCGAAGTCCAAAAGAGACCGGGCCCAAAATAGGACCCAGGGACCAGGGCGCTGGGCGCCATGGTCCTGGGGGACCAGGGCGCTGAGCGCCCTGGTCCTGAAGGACCAGGGCACTGGGCGCTCTGGTCCCACCTCCCGGGACAGCAGGGTGCAAAGGAGGTTCAGGCCAAGGTGCAAGAAAATGCAGTTTTCAGTGTCATAATCAGGTTTCGGGGTCTCCATTCAAGTTGTGTGTTGCGTCGCCATCATGAAGACCGAAATGTAGTTGAAATTGCAAGTGTCACAATTTTAGGACGCTACATTTAGCCCCCACTTTAGCGGGAGTATAAGCGTATGCTCATACTTCTGGTAAAGTACAAGGAAACAACATTGAAAGACTTTCACCACGTCAAGGAGGCAAGATACACCAAGCCCCCAGTGGACTAAGGATCTTACAACTTCGATTGACAAAGTAAAAGGGAAGATCACGAGTGGGAACCATGACTGTCAGTAGTAAGGTTCCCTCACTATGAGTCATGCAAGAAAGATATCAAAAATTTTCAAGGCAAGGCTAAATTTGCCAAGAAATTTTCAAGTATCTTGAAAGGATATGAACGGGATGTATGCCCCCCTACGTTAAAGCGATCGCACACGCCTCGCCGGGGGTGATTGATTTAAGGTAGTGATACATATAAGAAATGAGAAGGGAAAGGAGCACGTTATTGCAAGGATTTAGCCCCCAAGTGTGAGATAAGCCCAAGGATAATAGACACAAAACACAAAGAACAAGGTGACTTCGCTTTCCTCAAGGTCAGTATGTTGTATGATAATTCATGTATATCATATGTATGTATGCATAATTTTTCTTCATTCCCCAATCAAGGAAGGTCACCTAGAAGAAGGGAACACATGTGTCTTTTGAGTCAACATGAGAGAGATCGAGAGATCTCAATGCTTTGCATCGTCCTCAAGTAGACAACACTAAGGACAACAAATAGAAGAATGAGAATAACACATAGAAGAAGTGACAAAAGAGAGGAGGAGAGAGTCTTCTATGCTAATGAACTAGTCTAGCACGTCATCTACCCCCCGATCTTGCTGATCAATGTTTCGAGAAGGTAGGAAACACGCTAGAGGAGGAACATCCAACACAGCAGATGGAGCTATCACAAGATCCAAACAAGGGCTATGTTCATGTTCCGAGCCACATTGTTCTTGTCTAGGAGCTAGGATAAGTGCTTTAGAAAATGCGTTAGCTAAATGGTTATCAACATCAACATATTCATATTCACTATCAGAATGAACAGGAGTAACATTTGCATCATGAATAACATTTTCCTCTATATCATCATCAAGATTTATAAAAATAGGATCTTTAACTCGCACAGGATCAAAACCATCATGCATCTTATGTTTAGGAGATTTCGGCTCAATCGTCGGCTGAGGAGAAAATGGAATAATGCTTGTTGAAGGTGTTTTTGGGGATTGCAAAATTTGAGAAGCAGCTACCTGAGCTCTAAGATGACGCTTTCGTTGGCATTCACGTGCAAAACAATTTCTTCTAGTCTTAGTAGGAAGATTAGGAGATTGAGGAGGAGGAATGTTCTCATCCTTAGCACTTGGGTGTTTAGGTTGTGGTCTCTTAGGTTGAATAATAGGAGAAGAGGAAGGTCTCTTCTCTCCATAAGAGGAAGGAGGAGGAACTGCTCCATATAAGGGAAGAATATTTGGTTTAGGAAGGAGACCAAGTCCATCATGACGAGGAGGTATAGGTCTACTCTTAGGAAGTTTATTAGATATAGGCATAGTCACATCCATAGGAATGGGTTGGGAATCTTCTTGAGGAAAGACATTAGTTTTATCTTTCAAAGGAAGAACTTCCTTCTCAAAAATGATAGGAATGTCAAGTTTAGGTGTTCTAGGTTCACTTAGAGATAGGATCATATCTTTTTTCCACTTTTGATACGATTTGAAAAGATGATCACTTCGCGGAGGAAGAGATTGGAATTGTTTAGGCCAAAAATAATCAATAGGAATGCTAGAAGTTCTTTCAGCTGGTTTAAAGAGACTATGATTGATAGTAACAACTTCACCATTATGGAGAAATTTCAAACACTTGTGAATAGGAGAAGCAATAGCTTTCATGGAAGATAGCCAAGGATAACCTATCTTCACACGAAATTGTTCGGAAGATGGAATAATAGCAAAGTCCACCTCAAGGGATTTGTTATGGACCTCAATAGGTAATGTAATAGAACCAATTGCAGGAGAAGAAAATGCATCAAATAGTTTCACAACCACATTTGTTTCATCATAGATCACTTGATTCAATTGCAAAGTAAAAAGGAATTCTTCAGTAATGATATTAACCATACAAGAAGGATCAATAAGCACTCCACGACAAGGTGTATTTTTGACTTTTGCAACTATATATAAAGGACCATCAGGTGCCCTGATAGTTTCACTAGAATCAAAGGTGATGGAAAGTTCTTTAGGGATTTTCTGCTGCTCTACAAAGTTAATCACATTCGGAGTCATAGACACGAGATCATCAGGTGAGACAGAGGAATCAGTAGTATCAATCGCATTAGAGGTATGAGAAGGCAATGGATCAGTGAAAATCTGAAGATTTTGGTTAGGAGGAGCTACAGATGTATTGCCTTTATCATTCACTCCAGAAACAGAGATAGTATTATTATCAATCAAATCTTGAATTTTCCCCTTTAAAGCAAAACATTTTTCAGTATCATGCCCAGGTTGACGATGAAATTGACAAAAAGATTTGTTATCAAAATAGGGTGAATTAATCTTTGCAGGATCAATTTGCCTTATAGGAGGAAGAGTAAGAACATTTTGTTCCAATAACTTATTCATAATACTATGCAATGATTCATTCAAAGGAGTAAACTTTCTTTCTTTTTTGAAAAACTTAGAAATAGGAGACACACCTGATGCTGCATTCACATTGTTGTTGATGATGTTTTCATTGAATTTAATGGACTCTCTATTCGGTTTAAACTTCCCAAATGGTTGTTGACTACTATCACCCTTATCACTCGGAGCCATAGGATGTGATTGTTCCATTTGACTCACAGTCAGTTGATAATTGTGAAGAGTTGCACACAACTGTTGGAAAGAAGTAAACTCAGAAAACAGGAGTTTTTCTCTAATGTATTTTTGTAAATTAGAAATAAAGATTCTTTGAATATCATTGTCAGGTACTGGAAAAGAAATTTGAGCATACAAATGCTTATATCTACCAATGAAATCAGTCACTTTTTCTTTAACACCTTGTTTACAATGCATTAAATCAATCAAAGTAACTTTAGGACTTATATTGTTTTGAAATTGTTGAATGAAAGCATTTGCAAGTTGTTCGAAAGAAGTAATAGAATAGGAAGGCAACGAGCAATACCATTGTAGGGCTTTGTCTCTTAATGTTCTAGTAAACAGTTTTGCAAGCAACCTTTGGTCATAAGCAAAATCAGTACATATTGTTTGAAAGGTCTTAACATGTGTTAGAGGATCACCCTTACCATTATAAAGCTCCAAATGTGGAATTTCAACATGTTTAGGGGGAATAGCTCAAACAATATCAAGAGAAAGTGGGCTCGCAACATCAAATGTGGGCACACTAAACTTAGATTGATTCATAGAGGCAATTTGTTGCTATAAAGAAGAGACAGTTTGTGCAAGATTGTTAATGGTCGCTTCAGTCGAAGAGTTCATATTAGACGTGTTAGATTCTGATGGAGGTGTTATGTTATTGAAAGAAGGTAGAGAGTAAGGTGGTGGGACACTATGATAGTTAGTCATAGGAGATGATTGGAAAGGAGGAACACTACAAGGGGGAATGGAATGGTTAAATGAATTGCCCCCTTGCGTCATGTTCATTTGTGGAGATATAAGAGGAACACTCACTGAAGGAATGAATGAAGAAGTTGGATTGAATGAAGGAAGAGGGTTGATTGAAGAAGAGGGATTGCCCCCATGACTAGTGATCACAGGGGGAATATCTTGTATAGAAGTGGTCATTATGTTTGATGTAAAGGTAGGTATGCTAGCAATAGGAGTTGTCAAAGGAATAGAATGATTGACTTGTGTAGGAGGTTGTGTATAACCTAAAGATTCAGCACAACTCTTCATAGGCATCACATTTGAATCCACAATGTGTGCAATACCACGCAAAATATCAATTCCATTCTTATCACTTTGAAGCATACGTTTTAGAACCTCAATTAAAGGAAGAGCTTGACTATCAGGGTATTCTTGAGACATCCACTGTCGAAAATCATCAAATTGGTTATCCAATTTTGAAAGTTGTTCTACAGAAACCTCATGGAGAGCTTCTTCATCATTAAGAGGATTAGAGGAATTACCCATGTCCTCATTAAAAAGGCCATTCAAATTAGGTTCCATCTCCTCAGTAATTAAACCTTGGAAGGACTTAATTCTAAGGCTTCGTCTAACGGGAATAGTGTAGGTAGGGCTTATTGTTGTAAAACTCATGCACTAAAGAAAGAGAGAAGATTTTGAATTTTAGAGGTAGCAAATTTCAGTAAAACCAGCCAATCTTCTAGATTTAAGCTGTTAAATACAATCGGGACAATCTCCCGAAATTTCGGAAAAAAATGTCCGGGACCGTGGCGCTCGGAGTGCACACGGTCCTCGCAACTTTTTTTGAAATTTGCAGGGATGAAAGTTATGATGATTTTACAGCTAACCTGAAAAAATTGAATGATTTTACGATCTGTAGATAGGCCAAATTAAACTTGCAATCTCAAAATTGAACCCTACCAAGATTGTCGAAAAATGCAAAATTTGAATTTTATGATTTTAGAGGGAATACCAAAAGCAATGCAAGTTTTGAAATTTGAAAGTTGACTCAATTTCATGCAAAATTCAATTTTGAAAGCGGAAATCAAAGTTGTTGTAATTAAGCACTTAATTTCAAAAGTCACAAATTGCAAAAATTTGGATAAATCACTGAAATTTCGAATGAATGCTAACACACTTTTCAGATTTAGGACAGTAAGAAACACAATTTTGACACAAATTTCAATTTCAACAATTTTTGAATGATTAGAAGCCTCAATCCAAGCAATCGCTAGACCAACTTTGACTGTAATTTTGAAGGTGTTAAAATTGATAAAATCAGCCAAAATTCTGGATTTTAGCAGAAAAATACAGTAAGATCTAGCTCCCGAAATTTCAGAAAAAATGTCGGGGACGATGGCGCTCGGAGTGCACACGGTCCTCGCAACTTTTTGCCAAATTTTCAGGGATGAAAGATATTATAATTTTATTGCGGAATCCAAAGTTACAGCTGATTTGGAGATGTTTTGATCAGTGAAATTGTCAGACAAAGGTTGAATCAAGAGGGTTTCAAAAATTAGGGTTTTGACACTTAACCACTTAATTTTCAAAATTAAAGCACAAATATGAATTGATAATTTGTAATAGAAGGGAAGATCTGAAACAAGCATTTAACAATTAAACATTTCACAAGTTTAATTACTTAAAAAGAAAATTTAGGGTTTTTATGCAATTAACCTCTAAAATTTTGCAAAAGATCAAACATGGAAATGTACTCAAGGAATCCAATTTTCAGATCTAACTATGAATAATCAGAAAGGATGTTCACGTCGGGTTCACCAAAATGTAAAGCGAAAAATCGTGATCGAACCCTAGTTACTCTCCCCTCTTCCAACTCCAAGGAGAGAGAAGGGAGATCACTAGGGTTGATGGTTTTCACTTGGGAGACTTTACATTCAAAAGAGGGGTTGAAACCCACAAGATCCAATCCCACACGATGCAAGATTGGATGCTAAATGAGTTTCAAGGGTTAAGACAGCAAGGCTACCCTCTTTTGTAAAGAATGTTGATAGAAGAATTAAGCTAGGAATGCATAGAAAGTGACAAAGATTCGCTTATAAACTGAGATAGGGATATAGGATGAAGCTGCAGACCTGGAATTAGCAGTAAAATGTCGATATGGCGTTGTCCTGCAAATTTGAGCAAAAGTTGCCAGGACGATGGCGCCCGAGCGCCACGGTCCTCTAAAAAATCCGTGAAACGAAGGGGGATCTGTTCGTCTCTGCACCAGGATTCCAGATCTTCAATTTCAGCCGCGTACCTGCAACCTAAACACAGAAAAGCGAAGACAATTGGGGGGTTAGGGATTAGGGGTTTGCCTTTAGGTCAAACCCCGGTTTTGGAATTAACCAAGAAATGGGAAATTGCTGTAAATGTAATGTAAAACAAGTACTAATACCTTGTTGTAAGGATGTTTGTATCCTTATGTGCGAAGGTATAGATGTTGTTGTTTGTTGTATGTTGTATGTTGTAGCATATAATGTGTTGTAAGTGATCTCCTCTTCAATGGTTGAATCCTTGTTTTGAATGCAACACTTAGCCTTGAATGGAGACTTAGAATGAATGCTTGAATGCTTGAATGCTTGAGTATAGTTTCCACGCTTGTACACATATGTCCTTGTTTTATTTCCTCCACCCAAATGGGAGAGAAAAATGGAGTTTATATACTTGTCATTTAGGGCTGATAGACTGATTTTCCCGACCTTAGGCCGACCAGGAAAGATAATTTTCCAATTTGCAAACATAAAGACCCAAAGTCCAAAAGAGACTGGGCCCAAAATAGGACCTAGGGACCAAGGCGCTGGGCGCCATGGTCCTGGGGGACCAGGGCGCTGAGCGCCCTGGTCCTGAAGGACCAGGGCGCTGGGCGCTCTGGTCCCACCTCCCGGGATAGCAGGGTGCAAAGGAGGTTCAGGCCAGGGTGCAAGAAAATGCAGTTTTCAGTGTCATAATCAGGTTTCGGGGTCTCCATTCAGGTTGCATGTTGCGTCGCCATCGTGAAGACCGAAATGCAGTCGAAATTGCAAGTGTCGCAATTTTAGGACGCTACACAAATTAGGGCTACATTGAGTGAGATCATGGAATTTTTGGGCACCATGGTCTAGACCAAGGCATCCACTCCTCGGTCCCACCATAATTAGGAACAAAATAATACTAAAATGGGGTATCCCATGGTAGGACCCTTAAAAGGTTTTCCATGGCCTCAAATATGGAGATTAGGCACAAATGAACCTAGAAAGGAGATATGGTCCATGTGACATGCTAAAGTAGAGGCATAAACATGAGGTGTAAGTTGGACCAACATTAATTTATGATGTTACATTTAGCCCCCACTTTAATGAGAGTGTGAGCTAATGCAAATAATCATGGTAAAGTAGATGAAAGATGAAAGATGAATGGGAGGAGCAATTAGGAGTAAGATCATAAGGAGTATAAGATATCACTAATTTTGAAGAACCAATCCCCCAATGTTAGGATCTTAACTCACACAATAACATGCAAAAGTACTAAAAACAAGATAGACAAAAAGGCAAATAAAGACAAACAAAGACAAAAGGTAAAAGACACACAACACAAAACCTAAAAACCAAAATAAGATCTCAACTCAACTAGTTGAAGATACCTTGATAATCAAAATGTCTCAACCAATAATATCATTCTTTAAATTATATTACAAGGACATAAGTGATCACATAAAAAATGTAAGAGGACACATCAAACCATGAACAACAAATAGCAAAGCTATGAGCTCATGGAGAGAAGAAAGGGAAGACATGGATATCACACTCTACTTGTGTTTTACTAGGTGATCCATGAGAAGAAGAGAAAGAGAAGAAATGGATATCAAATTATAGTTATATTTTACTAGGTGATTCATGTTGAGGACAAGAGTTAAAATACTCTAGTAGTGTTTTGCTTGTTCCACTCATCCTATTGTGTGTGCAATTGTTTGGTTTCAAGTGTTAATAATCCTGTATAAGAATTTTTTTCTCTGGTTTTTAGTATGCAACAATATGTGTAAGTCAAAAAATGAAAATTAAAATGTGTGTCTTGTATTAGATACATGTTGTGTATGAGTTTGTTTGCTTTGATTTCAAGAATGTGTAATCTTGTGTGAGAAAAATATATGCCTAGTTTTGAGGAAATCTAACGTAAGATTATTTTTGCTCTATTTTTTAGAATGTACATCTCATATAAGACATATATAAATGTTGCATCCAGTTTTGGGGATGAAGTATCTCGTATAAGAGTTTTTTTGTTCTAGTTTCAAGAATAAACACCCAACTTAAGACATGTAAAATTATAGTGTAATATTGTACAAAGAAGGCGATATGCTCTCCCCCCCTCTTAATATATCAACATATCCCTATGTTGATGTCTTAAGAATGTTAGAAACAAGGATACCCACCTTCAACACCAAGGAGATATCCTTTTAGGCAACAATGTTCATAAATCCAAGCTAAAGAGGCAATACTGTTACAAGCAAGGATAAGATAGTTGAAAAAGAGATATCTTGCAACATGTGTAAAGGGAATCCTTGGAGGAGAAGATATCATTTCTCAAAATACATCTACCTCCAAGAGGAGTTTCTTGAGCAAACATAACATCTTCTAAAAAAATAAAGGAAGGGGAACAAGAATGTCTATATTCCTCCTATTTCTAGGTGAAAGGGATTCTTGATGAATGATAACACACTTTTGACCCAAAGTGATGGATTTATTTATAATAAACATAAAATTCCAAGTGAAAGAGGTTGTATTCAAGGATACACACCTATTAAAGTTAAAATCTTTGAGAAAACAACAACTTTACACTAAGAATGACATCAAATCATAAGCAAACATCACTCAACAAAGGAAAAGTGGATCCTTAAAAAGGATAAGAAAGATCAAGTGTAGGGTTAATTTGAATAATAACAAAACCTCTAAGGAGGGATTCTACATATGAAAATGCACAATGTATTCACATGAATGATTATTAAATGCAAGAAAAGACATATAGACCTATGTAGAATGTAACTCTAAAGTGTTGGCATTATGGATGAATCGATTATGTGTTTCATTGATTTTTTGTCATTGATCTTAATACTAGCTATTATGGCTGGTTACCGACACTAGCTGTTACCGACAGACAGGTTTTTGTTACCAATAGAAGATCTAGTGTTACCGACAAAAGACACTATTTGTTAGACACTTCCAACAAGTTTGGATCAATGGAGTATGTTTTATTTAATGTGTTACATGTTTCTGGAGCTTCTTTTGGTCAATTGGTATTGACTTGGTAATCGGATTCTATCATACACTCTTGTAAACTCTTACCGGCATTGATTTAAGGTTTAACCGGCAAAGCTTTCACTAAGGAATCTTGACAGGATGCATAAGTGGTGTTGGTGTGGCTTCTACATAGATTTCAGGATGTTGAACATGTTCTCTGATTGTTCTTCAACTAGGTGGAGACATCGCTTTGGCATGGTGGACCTAGAATAGGTCTGGTACATATCTAGGTTATGGACCGGTATCATGTTAATGTGTACTCTACATGTTATTAGGATGTTTTAGGATGTTATATGGATTGGTTATTAATGTTTTGGTCTTAAGATGACATGGCATATCATTGTAATATGGATTTATGTAATGATCTTATTGTAATATCCTTTAAGTGGCTAACCTAATTGGTTTAGGTGTTAGGGTTGGTATAAAATGATGTAAGATCTCATTGTGGATCATGGAAAATAAGTGTCATGGTCTTGGAATGCAATATCATATGCAAAGGAGATTTGGTTGATCATAGGTGATCGAATTGGGATTAAGGAAGAGAATAAAGGCCTCTGGTATTGAGCTTAACTAGGACTATAATCAGGTATGGTAGATGCTATCTCTAGCAGTTCATTATTCTAGATTGTTGTCCATTTATCTTGAGGTAGTTATAACCTCTCTCTAGTCAGTGAGACTCTTTTCTAATGAGAAGTGTGCTCTTGGCAGTGTGCCTTCCTACATATGAAGGCCCCTCATTGTATCACATACTTTCTACAGAAGTATCATCTCACTATGGGTAGGCTTCCCATCATGGTTTTATCCTTTTTGGGTTTTCACATACAAATCATGGTGTTATGTGGTATGGTTGCATTGTGTTGATTATCTATTTCATTATTAAGTTTATTGCTTACTGACATTTATTTCTTCTTTACTGGTACTTAATCTAATTAAAGGTTATTAAGTAGATTAATTGATATAATCTGTTAACAAGTGATTCACCCCCCTCTTAGTTATTCACCGGTTATCCTAACAATTGGTATTAGAGCATTGGTCCTCTTTTGCAGAAGCTTAATTGCTTGAGGTAGATCCTATGGCAGCTAACACTTCAAATCCAATGGCAACTATTTTCAGAAGAGAAATCCCTAAGATTGATGGAATAATTTATGGGATATGGAAAATTCAAATGAAGAATCATCTTAGATATCTTGGAAAGGATATTTGGGAGATCACTGAGAAAGGATACACACCTTATGATCCAGCATTCGACAATCCTGATCCTGTAGACTTGGATAAAAATTTGGAAAATGATTGGAGAGCTAGAGAATCCCTCTTGTGTGCACTTACTGATCAGAAAATCATGGGATTGAATGATAAATAATTGAAAAATGTTATGTGGGATAAATTGAAAACTCTAAACGAAGGTGATCTTATTGTCAAAATTGCTAAACTTGATGGTTACTAGTTAATATATGAAAACTTGACGATGGAAGATAATGAAAGAATTGTTGTGTTTATGGAAAGAGTAAAAGAGATTGTTATGGGAATTAAATGTTATGGAGGATCTCTGAGTGACGAAATAGTTTCGAAATTCTTGAGAGCCCTTTCACCAGCTTACAAGACAAAGGCAACTACAATTAATGAGTTGAGAACAATAGCAAACACTTCAGTTAACAAAGACAATCTGATTGGGAAATTATCTGCTTTTGAGCTTGAAGAATTTGGATCTTCTAGAGCTATAAAGTCTGAACTTTTTTTTCATGCATCATCATCATGTACCAGCAAAAATGATTGGAAAGTCTTATATGCAAAATAATTGGAAGATATGAGGAAAGAAGATGAAGAATTTGAGCAACTTGAAGCCTTATTTGCTAGAAGAGTACCAAAAGGACCGACGGGAAGTAAGTATGAAGGAAAAACACCTTTTATATGTTTTGCACGTAATAAGGTTGGTCATTTTGCATCTAGTTGTCCTGAAAGGAATGCAAGATTTGCGGAAAGAGTTAAGAAATCATTTAAGCCTAACTAGAACAAATATAGATTCAAGAAAAGTAAACAATGCTACATAGAGGATGAGGAAGGAGTAAGTGATGACTCTAGGGATGAACAGGCAGAAGACTCTACTAGTGGATCCAACAATGGAAAGGAATGGGTGTTCTATGCTTTAAAGGAAGATGAACTGGAACCGGCTATCATGAATGAAGAAAAGACCCTGGCAACAAAAGTTGAAGATTAGGATGAATGGGTAATTGATAGTGGATGCTCACATTATATGACTGGAGATAAAAGAAAAAATTTGTCCCTACAAGAATACAATGGTGGTCAAGTGAGATTTGGAGATGAAGAAGCATGTATGATCAAAGTTAGAGGTATTATTTCTCTACATGGAAAGCATAATACTGACAATGTCTATTATGTAGAAGGTTTAAAGCATAATCTTTTGAGTGTTGTCAATTGGTGGAAAAGGGTTTCCAACTATAGTTCAAAGATGGAAAATGCAAAATCATTAACAGGACTGGCTTGGAGATGGCAACTGGTATTTAGACTGTAGGTAACATCTTTCACTTGAACACTAGTAATAAGACATGTTTTATTTCTCATATTGATGACAATTGGTTATGGCATAGGAGGTTGTGTCATGTTAATTTTGATTATATTGTTAAGATCAAGTCAACTAAGGCAATTAGAGATATATCTAAGATTATGAAGCCTCATAATCTGATATGTAAGGAATGTCAATTGGGAGAGCAAGTTAGAAATTATTTTAAGATCATACATGATAAATCTAATGATGTGATTGATTTGATTCACACTGACTTATGAGGTCCTACAAGGACTAGAAGCTTTCAAGGTGATAGGTATTTCATGTTGATTATTGATGACTATTGTAGAATGATGTGGGTGACTTTTCTTAGGGAGAAGGCTAAAGCCTTTGAGAAATTCAAGATCTTTAAAGCAAAGGGTGAAATAGAAACTAGATTAAAAATCAAATGTCTAAGATTAGATCAAGGCAATGAGTTCACTTCTCATGAATTTAATAGTTATTGTGAGACAAATGGAATTAGGAGACAATTATCTGCACCTCAGACTCCTCACAAGAATGGAGTAGTGGAAAGAAAGAACAAAACCATTTGGATGCAGTAAGATCTATGATGATGGAAGACAAATTGCCTCACATCTATTGGAGAGAAGCAATGAGTACATCAATCTACATATTCAACACAGTTCACATCAAAGGTGAAACTGATAAGACCCCTTAGGAATTATGGTTTGGAGATACACCTATTGTTAAATATTTTAGAATTTTTGGAAGTAAATGTTGTATCAAAAGAGATGATTCAATTAGGAAGTTTGATCCTAGATGTGATGAAGGGATATTTTTTGGTTATTCAATTCAAAGCAAAGCATATAGATGTTATAACAAAAGATTGCAGAAAATTATGGAGAGTGCTAATGTAAAAGTGGATGAGAAATAAAAAAATTAATCTATATCATATGATAGGGAACCGATAGTGGAAATGATCATAACTGAACCAACAATGCCTCAACCAGTATAAGAAACTGAGACAGTTACATTGGCACAATCAGAAAATTCAACTATGACTGATGATCAAATCAGTGAATCTGAAATTCAGAAGACACCAGGGTATATAGGGTTAAATCATTCTGCAGATCAAATAATTGGAGATAGGAACAAGGGAGTTATGACAAGAAGAAGACTGACAAATGAAGAGGTATGTCTTATTTCTCAAATTGAACTGGCATCTTTTATTGAAGCTTGTCAAGATAAACATTGGTTAAAGGCTATGGAAGATGAATTAGATCAGATAGAGAAGAATGAGACTTGGACTTTAGTTCCCCGACCTAAGAAATAAGAATGTTATTGGAATTAAGTGGGTTTTTAGGAATAAATTAAATGAGGATGGTCAAGTTGTAAGAAACAAGGCTAGACTAGTTTGCAAAGGATAATCTCAAATGAAAGGAATTTATTATGGTGAGACATTTACACCTATAGCCAGAATTGAAGTTGTTAGACTATTTCTTGCTTATGTAGCTTATAAGAAATATAAGGTTTATCAAATGGATGTTAAATGTGCATTTTTGAATGGTGAACTTGAGGAAGAAGTATAAATTGAGCAACCTGATGGATTTTCACTTACAGGTTATAAAGATATGGTTTGTAGATTGAAGAAAGCTTTATATGGATTGAAACAAGCTCCTAGAGCTTGGTATGTGTTGGTGTAAAAAAATATTCATTATGGATATTATTACACTTTACTTAAGTTAACTTAGGATAATGCATCTCTTCGTAGTTTAGATTTGAGAGACTTAGGGAAGTGTGTACATAGGGATAGAGCTTGTAGGAGAAATTCCACCTTTTGTGGTCTTGTTTTGCTATTACACTTCACCTTCGGTGGGTCATCCACCTCTTGTGGGATATTATATTATTTGTCCTACCTACACCTGGTATTTCATACCTACCCTTGTTTCTCATTGAGCCACATGTCACGATTATATGCTTGTACATCCATATGGCCTTACCTATATAAGCAGGCCTATATTCATTGTATTGGTTAATCTGGTTGATCATTTACATATTGATGAGAATACAATTTATTCTTGTCATTCTTTTATCTCTCTTTTATACTTTTCATTGTGCCCTTGATCTTGGCAAAATCACACATGGTATCTGACCCATTGGGGCTTTAATTGATTGGTTTTTGGAGACATTTTGGAAGGCTTCTATTTTTGGATCTGAGGGACAAGCATTTTTTGAAGGCATCTTAGAGCGTTTTCGACCTCACCATTGCGTCCAGGAGGCCGTTTTCATAAAAAATGAGTATAAAATCGAGTAGCTTTGGCAAAAATTGATTTTTGGGTGTGGAGAAATTTTTTGCCGAATCTGGATTGTACGGTATGTATTTCGGATTTGTTTTTTTTTTTAATAAGTTTTTTTTGCAAAAAGAAAAATTTATATTATTCTGAAGAAAAAAAAAGATTTCTTTTGAAAAATTTCAAAAAGGTGAAAGTTTTTAAAAAATATATATTTTTTGGGTTTTGGGGGAGTCATTTCACCCCACACCCAAATCACGTCATACACTGCAGACTGTTGTTTGCAGGCACTATACCCTGCAACTTCTTTTGGCGCCTCTGACACTAGCTCCCCGATGGCAAATCTATCCACAGCCTATGGCAGCCACCACAGCTCGCGACAACCACT
The DNA here is from genome assembly GCF_030272615.1 of Cryptomeria japonica. NCBI lineage: Eukaryota > Viridiplantae > Streptophyta > Pinopsida > Cupressales > Cupressaceae > Cryptomeria > Cryptomeria japonica. The sequence continues at coordinate 779,530,818 of NC_081407.1, forward strand.
GCTCTGCCCACGTCGGCCACCGCGTCCTCCCCACCCAAGTGCTCCGCTGCCCCCACGACCACCAGCCACTAGCGGCCACGCCTCTCATCGACCGCCTTCTGCCCTCGGCCGCCTCCCGTCGCCGGCCACCAAGCGTTCCCGCCACCGACCATAGGTCACCGGATTCTAGCCCAATCAACCTAAACCAGCGTACCATGCCCGCCATGTGGTAGGAGGCCACTGGACCATGGAAAACCTTCTACCTAGCCTTCCAACCAATCAGACTGTGCCATGTCATCTTCATCTGTACGATCAGCCAGGGGTGAGACGACCATTTTGATGGTCAGACGACCGTCAATTTTAACACAACATTTTTCTGACGTCAACCTACATTAGCATTTTTTGGAAATGTTTAGACCCCTCTCCATTGAGTAGTTTAGAATTTGGGGTCAACTTTGGAGGTCCATAACTTGCTCAATTTTTCTCCATTTTGGGTGCAATTTTTTTTATTTGGGCTAAAGTTTTGTGCTCTTTGTAGTGGTGTAGTTATTTTCTGATTTTGGTGGACAATTTTTTCATAATTTTTGGATTCTCTCAACTATATCTGTCCAATCCTCAATTCTGAAACTTCAAAGGCCTCATTTGAGCTCATACGACCTCCTTTTCAGGTGCCATTTTTTTGAAAGTGCATGTTTTTTCATATACTTACATAATCTATGATCAGATTTTAGAGATTTTGAGTGGAATTTGTACTTTCAGATATTGGTCTTATTCTGCCTATTTGGTACTTTTAAATTGCTTGGATCTTACTTTAGATCTCTTGCACTATTAGTTTGAGTCTCTTTTGGCCTTATTGAGGTAGTTGTAAAATTGAAATCAAAAGTCCACTTTGTCATTTTTTGTAAGTGGCCCATTGTACATGCACTAAGTATAAAGTGCCAAATCATCACTTTTGGGGGGGGTTCTCTGATTGAGTGAATTTAAGGGGGTGTATTGTGTGATTGTGCCTCTCTTTCCTTGTGCTCTTTCATTTTTTTTGCAATGAGTCCTTATAAATTTCCAACTTTAACTCCACATAATTATGCATCATAGAAAATTAAAGTATGGAGCAAATTAATGGAAAAATGTCTCACGCATTACATAGATGGAACAATAGAAGCACCACCTGATCCTAAGGTTGATCCTAATGCTCAGTTAGAATGGCTCACTAAGAATTGCATGGCTCGTGGAACTTTCCGTATGTATGTATCCGATGACCTCATCTTTCATATTGAGAAGTGTATTATAATAAAAAATGCTTGGGATATATTTCAGAAATTATATGGTCAAGTTGATGAAATCAGAGGTTACAAGATTGACAATGAGCTCACCAACTTGGATCCCAAGAGTTTTGATACAATCCAAGATTATGTCACCAAAGCAAATGAGCTAAGAGGAAAGCTTAAGGATTGTGTAATTGACAAAAAGGATGCTCATTTATATTCAACTTGTTGGACAAGCTTGCACTGGAATATGCAGCATTTCCGTCTAGCTTCCAAACTCATCGTTTGACAGTGGGGAGTTCTTATGTTATGCTTTCATTTGATGCTTTCACAAAAATGTTGATATTGAAATAATCTAAGTTGTTGAACATGGGGCTTCTCAAGTCTTAAAAGTCCAAGGCTTTGGTGGCTAATCAAGGGAATCAAGGAAGTCAAGGAAAAGATTTGAACAAGAAGAAGAAGCACTCTAAGTCAAAGCCACAACAAGAAAAAGGACAATCATCCTCTCAATCATAAGGCGATTTTTCATCCTCTTCCAAGAAGGGGACACCACCTAAGAAGTATAAACCAACTTGTGTATATTGCAAGAAGTATGGTCATGATGAGCATCGATGCCACACCAAGAAAGTTGATGAGTTGATAAATCTTCTCAAGAAAAAAATCAACTTGCCATCTGCCTACACAAAGAAGGATTCATCTCCTTCCTCTTCCTCTCAATCTAAGGGAATAGGGCAAGCATTTGTCGCTACAATAGGTTCTTCACAATAGTGGATACTTGACTCAGATGCCTCATATCACATGGGTTCTACAAAAGAGCAATTTTCTTCATTGGAGCCATCTAGGGTACCTCACATTTACATATGTGATGATACATAAGTAGAGGTTGAAGGGAAAGGTTCAGTTGACATGGATGATGGAACATTTTAGAATGTTCTTTATGTTCCTAAATTGTCTACCAACCCTCTCTCTATCTACGAGATCACTCACTATGGGAATATGAAAAAGGTTGAGTTTACACTTGATTCAGTTATGTTAAAGGAACTTGATGATGATGCCTTGGTAGCAGTGGGACAAGTCAATGACAACTCAAGGCTTTATTCATTCTCCCACTTTGTGCCAATTTCTCCTTCTAGGGCCTTTCTTACTCATTCAAATTTAGAAAGTAAGCTATGGCATGAGCGGTTTGGTCACCTCAACTATCTCTATCTTCAGTAGCTTAGCACGAAAGACGTGGTCATAGATCTACCTTGAATCAATTTTTTAGAGGGTGTATGTTTAGGTTGTTCCATGGGCAAGCATCCCAAGGAGAAGTTTGATAAGGGGAAAGCTTGGAGATCTTTGGACGTTCTTCAACTTGTTCATAGCGATGTAGCAGGTCCATTTCCAGCACCTTCCTTTAGCAAGGCCCGTTATGTCCTCACCTTCATTGATGACTACTCCCACTTCACTTGGGTCTAATTTCTTATTCATAAGAGTGAAGTATTTGACTGATTTTAGGACTTTAAGACTCGTGTGGAGAAGAGATCTAGGAAAGTGGTCAAGATTCTTCATACAGATAATGGAAGGGAATATGTGAACAAGAGACTTGAGGATTTTTGTACATTTGAGGGGATTGATCTTCAGCATTCTGTTGCATACACTCCACAATAGAACAAAGTTGCAGAACACAAGAATATAACTCTTAAAGAAATGGTTAGTTGTATGATACATGCATATTCTCTTAATCCCGCCTTTTGGGCAGAGGCTATTAGTTGTGCCAAACACATCTAGAATCAAGTTCCTCACAAATGTTTGCAAGGTATTACTCCTTTTGAGGCTTGGGCTGATAGGAAACCAATTGTCAGACATTTCAAAGTCTTTGGGTGGCTAGCATGGGCTTGCATACCTCTGCAAAAATACAAGGCTTTGGAACCACAGAGTCGACCTTGCATATTTGTTGGATATCCTGAGGGTGTTAAGGCATATAGATTGATGGATCCTAAGACACATGAGGTGTTCATTGAGAGGAGTGTTCACTTTGAGGAAAGCTCTCCTAGCTTAGCCTCTCTGTCTCCTCCACCTTCCTCCATTGTGGATAGTGATGTTATTGATTCAGATGATGAGACTCCTTCAACTTCGACTTGCAAAGTTTGTAGTTGAGGAGCCTCATTCTCCACCTCCACCTAGACCTTGTTGGGCTCGACAAACACTTGAGTCTGCAGGTTCTCTTGTTGGGGATCCTTCAGATACATGGAGGACTCTATCACAGCATCAAGATCTTCCACTTGCATTCATTGGTACCACTTCCAATCCACAGACATTTCAGGAAGCATCAGAGGTTCCTGAATGGGACCAAGCTATGTAGGAAGACTATAGTTCCTTGATGAGGAACAAGACATGGGATTTAGTCCATCTCCCTAACGGGAGAAAGATGGTTTGATGTAAGTGGATCCATTGGACCACGTTTGCAGCGGATGGTAGTGTGGATAAGTATAAGGCTTGACTTGTTGCGAAAGGTTTCTCTTAGGTTCCAGGTGTTGACTATACTGAGACCTTTGCACCCATAGCTAAGATGACGTCCATTCTCTTGACATTTGCTATTGTTGTAGCTCATGGTTGGGTTGTACATTAGATGGATGTGAAAAGTGCTTTTCTTCATGGGGATCTTGATGAGGATATTTATATGGATTAGCCATAGGGTTTCATCTAGGATACTTCCTTTGTTTGCAGACTAAGGAAATCTCTCTATGGCCTTAAGAAGGCCCCCATGGCTTGGTATGCCAAGATGGATTCCTTTCTTCTCTCAGCAGGTTTCACCAGGTGTCATTCTGATCCGAATGTCTACATTTTGCGATAGGATGACTCTCACTTGATACTTGTGCTCTATGTTTATGATTTAATCATTATAGGGAGCACCACATCCATCATTAGTAGGGTCAAATATGCTTTTCATGACTCACTTGGGTCTTTTCCACTACTTTCTCGGGATAGAGATTTCACAGTCACCTTCCAAGATTACATTGTCGCAGCCCAAGAATGCTCTTTATCTACTTGCACGCTTTCATATGACTGATTGTATGCATCCACCGACTCCCTTTCTTTCAGGAGTCAAGCTTGAGGCTCAGTGTTCTTCTCCACCAGTTGATGCCCCTTTGTATCATCTGCTTGTGGGTAGTCTCATCTACTTGACTCATACATGCCTTGATATTTCATTTGCGGTTGGGATGGTTTCCCGCTTCATGTAGGAACCACATGAGCTTCATTGCGAATCCGCCAAATGCATCCTTCATTACATCCAGGGTACACATCATTATGGGATTCACTATGTAGCAGGCATAGGACTTCGCTTGGTTGGTTACACAGACTCCGATTGGGCTAGCAATTTTGATGATCGTAAGTCTACTTTAGGTTACAGTTTTCACCTTGGTTCGGGCCCCATTTGTTGGCAGAGCAAGAAGCAACATGCTATTGATCTTTCTTCAATTGAGGTTGAGTATCGAGGAGCTGTTAACACAACGACTGAGACCATTTGGCTTGAGCATATTCTCACAGAGTTTGGGTTCACCACTCCATGGTTGATAGTTCTACATTGCGACAATTAGAGAGCAATTGCCATCTTGAACAACCTGGTCCAGCACCAGCGGACCAAACACATTGAGATCCATATGCACTACATCTGAGAGCTGATTCAGGAATAGATGATTGATTTGCAGTATTTTCCTACAACGGAGCAGGTTGCAGACATATTCACCAAACCTTTCATCGAGAGTAAGTTCCAGCACTTGTGAGCTCTCTTGGGAGTGTAGAATGTGTCATTAAGGGGGGTCAGCTGACTTCTCCTTCCTCTCTTATTGGGGGAACTTTTTCCTCTTTGAGGTTTTGTCCTTCTTTGAGAGTCTTTTGTACTTTCATCTCTCTTTTGGGGGGAAGTTTTTTCCGATTGGGTTTTCTCCCTTTCTCCGTTTGTGGGAGATTGCATTGCATAGTTTTACTTGCATTTGTATTTTGTACATGGGTACCTATCATGGCCTAGTAGTTGGGACCCATCTTGCATTGTTGACTTGAGTCTTCATTCCCCAAAGTTGCACTTAACGGGGGGTGTTGGTGTAAATAAATATTCATTATGAATATTATTACACTTTACTTAAGTTAACTTAGGATAATGCATCTCTTCGTAGTTTGGATTTGAGACACTTAGGGAATTGTGCAAATAGGGATAGAGCTTGTAGGAGAAATTCCACCTTTTGTGGTCTTGTTTTGCTATTACACTCCACATTCGGTGGGTCATCCACTTCTTGTGGAATATTATATTATTTCTCCTACCTACCCCTAGTATTTCTTACCTACCCTTGTTTCTCATTGAGCCACATGTCATGATTGTGTGCTTGTACATCCATATGGCCTTTCCTACATAAGCAGGCTTATATTCATTGTATTGGTTAATCCAGTTGATCATTTGCATATTGATGAGAATATAGTTTGTTCTTGCCATTCTTTTCTCTCTCTTTTATACTTTTCATTGTGCCCTTGATCTTGGCAAAATCCCACAGTATGCAAGGTTGGACAAATATCTTTTAAAGCTTGGTTTTACTAAAGGAAGTGCTGACAGTAATTTGTATTACAAAATTACTAATGATGATATTCTGATTATCAGAGTATTTGTTGATGATATCATTTTTGGAGGAGAAGATAAATTGTGCATGGAATTTTCTAATAATATGAAAAATTAATTTAAAATATCCATGATTGGTGAGATGAGAGTTTTATTAGGTTTGCAGATTACTCAAACTGACAAAGGCATTTTTATCTGTCAAACTAAGTATCTAAGGGAATTGTTGAAGAAGTTTGGTATGGATAATTTCAAACCGATAAGTACTCCTATGGTGACAAGTGAGAAATTATCTATCAAGGATACTTCTACACTAGTAAATCCGACAAGGTATAAGTCTATGATTGGTGGCTTGCTATATTTAACTTAGAATAGACCAGATATTATAAATGTAGTAAGTATTGTCTCAAGATATCAAAGTAATCCTAAAGAAAATCATGAATGTGCAGTAAAGAGGATATTCTGGTATTTACAAGGAACAACATAATGTGGCTTATGGTATTCTAGAAATGATGATTTCACTTTATGTGCATATACTGACTCAGATTGGGCAGGAGATATTGATGACAGGAAGAGCACTTCTCATGGAGTTTTATTTCTTGGAAAGAAACTAGTTTCATGGATAGGCAAAAATAGTCATGCATTTTTTTATCTACTGCAGAAGTTGAGTATGTTGCAGCAACAATTAATTGCACTCAAGTCTTGTGGATGAAGCAAATGTTGAAGGATATCAAGGTAAATTGTAGTGAACCGATAGTTATCTACTGTGATAACTCTGCAACTATTGACATGTCTAAGAATCTGATATTTCACTCTAAGGCTTAGCATATATCAATAAAGTATAACTTTCTGAAGGACAAGGTAGAAGAAAAGGAAGTCAAACTAGGTTATGTGAACACTAAAGAACATATTACAAATATATTCACTAAACCATTGTCTAAGGAATCATTTGAGTATTTGAGAGACAAGTTAGGAGTTTCTACCCCTTCAGTAAAGACTTGATTGATGCAGTTTGTGATCAGTCTGACATGCATTATAAGAGATACTATTCATTCCAACACTGATGAGTGGTGCTACTACTCAGGGGGAGTAGTCAACTTTGAGATTCATAGGTTTACATTCTTTCTTTGATATTTGTGTCATATTTCTGGCATTGATGTCAAATAGGGAGAGATAGTGATGTGAAAAATAAATTCACAACTTTATAGACATATTATTCACAGGGGGAGGTTATTGGTATTTAGGATATTGTTGGTTGTCTTCCATAGGGGGAGACTTCTTTAGCATTTTTTTTTGGTACTTAGATGTTTTTCACATCTAGTGTTGCCATCAATGCCAAAGGGGGAGATTGTTGGCATTATGGATGAATTGATTATGTGTTGCATTGATGTTTTGTCATTTATGTCAACACTAGTTATTACCGGCAGACATGTTTTGGTTATCGATAGAAGATCTAGTGTTACCGATAGAAGAGACTATTTGTTGGACACTTCTGACAAGTTTGGATCAATGCAGTATGTTTGATTTTATGTGTTACATGTTTTTGGAGCATGTTTTGGTCAGTTGGTATTGAATTGGTAATCAGATTCTATCGTACACTCTTATAAACCTTTATCGGCATTGGTTTAAGGTTTAACCAACAGAGTTTTCACTCAGGAATCTTGACAAGATGTACAAGTGGTGTTGGTGCGGCTTCTACATGGATTTCAAGATGGTGAAGATGTTCTCTAATCATGCTTCAACCAGATGGAGACATCGCTTTGGCATGGTGGACCCAGAATAGGTCTGGTACCTATCTAGGTTATGGATTGGTATCAAGTTTACGTGTACTCTACACGTTAACGGGATGTTTTAGGATGTTAGATATGCATTGGTTATTGTTTTTTGGGTCTTAATCTGACATGGCATATCATTATAATATGAATTTACGTAATGATCTTATTGTAATATCCTTTAGGTGGTCGACCTAATTGGTTTAGGCCTAAGGGTTGGTATAAAATGATGTCTGATCTCATTGTGGATCATGGAAACTAAGTGTCATGGTCTTGAAATGGAATATCATATGCGAAGGAGATTTGGTCGATCATAGGTGATTGAATTGGGATTAAGGAAGAGGTTAAAAGACTCTGGTATTGAGCTTAATCAAGACTGTAATCAGGCATGGTAGATGCTATCTCTAGCAATTCATTATTTTGGATTGTTGTCCATTTATCTTGAGGTGGTTATAACCTCTATGTAGCCAGTGAGACTCTTTTGTAATGAGCAGTGCGCTCTAGGCAGTGTGCCTTCCTAGATGTGCAGGCTCCTCATTGTATCACATACTTTATGGAGAACTATCATTTGATTGTGGGCAGGCTTCCGACTATGGTTTTTCCCTTTCTGTGTTTTCCACGTATACATCATGGTGTAGTGTGGTATGGTTGCATTGTGTTGATTATTTGTTTCATTGTTAAGTTTATTGCTTACTGGTACCCATTTCTACTTCATCGATACTTAATTTGATTAAAGGTTATTAAGTGGATTAATTGATATAATCTATTAACAATTGAATCACCCCCCCCGCCCCCACCTCTCTATTGTTCACCGGTTATCCTAACATAAAGAAGAGGTAATATTGAAAGAAGGAAATATGAAGGATCAAATTCTCCCCTAAGGAGGGACTATTCATAAGAGATGTGCCATTTCATACAATAAAGCATATCAAGTTATGGATAATGCAACCCCCAAAAAGAAATAGTGAAACCATAGATAAAGAGAAGAAATAGGATAATATTATTACTCCCCAAGCATACAGGCAAAATTTAATTATGTTGTTACCCCAAGGTGATTGATATTGAGAAAGCATCACCTCTTATGACAAGGAGCACCCAATAGAGTCAACTACTAGTGTCATAGGGTGAGGAGGAACATGAAGGTTTAATGGAGTATTAAGGCACTACGTCTTCAACAAGGAAGAGTGCAAGATCAGTTGTAAGATCTATGTGAGCTCTATCATATTGGTCTTGAACAAAAGTTTTAAGTTATTTACAATATCCAAGAGAATGAGAGAAGGTTAGATGAAAAAGGAAATGTTCATCACCTTCCTTATCCTTATAATTGTAATTAAGTCGAATGAAAGAAAAACCAACATATCATACTTCAATCTCCAAAATATTATAGTAGATAATTTATCTTTGTTTTCAATAGGAGTAGGTCTCATCTCCTAAGATGTAGGACTAGGGTTTCTAGAAGAAGATGGATTGTTTTCTATGATTTTGACCATGCCATTAGAAATTAGTCCTTAGATTCCATTTAGAAAATTTAGAAAATCATTGGTATCATGATCATTAGCCTGATGATGTGAGCAAAAAGGAGGGATTAAAGAAGAAGAATGCTTAGATGGATGACATAGTTTATGTCTTGTGAAGTAATCATTAAGTTTTTTAACTATAAGAAGATTATCCATAGGTGAAATGTGAGAATATAAACCTTTGGTACTAGCTTGTGTAGGAGGGTTAATTGGGAAGGAGTATTATAATGAGTTTATTTAAAATTTGTCATGTAAATATATCTAGAAGGAACAAAGGGAGAAGTAGATGAAGAGGGAATATCTTTTGTTGGGAGATTCTCCTTTCTATCATCATGCATACCTCTTTGGTAGGTTGGGAAGAAAGATCCTTATCATCTAAGGCCTCCTATTTACTTAATGGTATGTGGGGAGATAGATCATGAATGAAAGATATATTATCATCTTCTATGCAAATGTTTTGATGGTTAAGAAAAGCTCTAGGAGAATAAGGGGATCTAGAGATATAGAAACACCAATATTTTGAAATTCCCCCCTTGTTCTAGAAGATGGTGCCATGTTGTCCATCAGTTATTTCTCTCCATTAGAGAGATAATTGATAGGATTATTGGCTCTTTCATTATGCACATGAGATACACTAGGCGAGGTACAAGTGTTAGGATTTTCATTAGCATCTCTAGCAATTTGATCTACAAATTTTTTTATGTGATCTTCATGGGTAATACATTTTACTAAAAATATCACCATAAAATAACATGCATCATGGATAAAAGATTTGAGGTTTAATTGATTAGTAGGAAAAGTTTAGGAATTTTTAATGATGCATATGTCAAAGTGCTATTAATTAAAACAAGGTAAAGTGAAAGAAACCATTATCCAACACATGATTTTGATAAATATAAGTAAAAAGAACTGTAATCATATGCAAAATGGAAAGCAAAACAGATCTATTAAGTGTCATTATTAATATCTAAGATAAAATATGAAAACAAAAGTTACAAATTATGCTAACTACAAATAAAATCAACTAAACTAAATTATGGTTTTTCTCAATTTAACCTCTAAATTTATGTATTATTTATTAAAAATATTATCTGAGTGCAAAATTGAAAATAAAAATGTCTACAAATCAGATATGAGAATATAAATGAGAAATAGTAGTTTAAGGATTCGGGCTCACCAAAATGTAATGGTGGGAAATTATGGTTACAGTTCAAGTAAGATAAGAAAACAACTAAGTGACCTAATTAACCAATTACATTAAGGAGGATAGGAATATAACAAATCTATGCTTGCAAGACAAACATTATGAACATATTCCATCCTCTTTTGATAGGATCCTAACCTTGAGTTGAATTGAATTGGATTGTAGAAGATTAGGGCAAAATACATGATTATTGATGTAATCTAGTAGAAATAGTTATCTACAGATGTTGTACAAAGACACCAACCTAGATTTAGGCAAAATAAGATGTCACCGATATATTCCAAGAAGCTTGGCCTTTATCCTTGTGAGGGAACACACCCTATCTAATCATTAAAATTGTGGAAGTCAAAACACTAACAAGAGGTTTGACTTTGGTAAGCCCCTATATAACACAACCATTTTTTCCCTATATTTTGTGTGTGTAGGTATCCCATAGTGAGAAGTTCAAGAAAAGAAGAGAAAATATCAACTAAAATTTTTACACATATAATGGATTAGAACCATTCAACACATATGCACAATTACCTCATCCTATGTCTAGAGCCTCCTAATTATATTTCTAGTCATCTCCCAAGTATACGTCATATTAAAAAATAGGCGCCAAAAGCTTACATCGAGCATAGTAAACTCTAAATTTTAGTTCCATGTTATTATCATCAACTACATTCTTGATCTATTTTACTATGCTTGCATTTCATATTATACCTCGCAAAATATCTAGAATTGGTTAATATAGCGATCACTTAAAATAATTTTATTACATACATTCAACAAGCTCAATATTTTAAAGCAAAGGAACAAATACCATGACATATGATTATTTTAGAACACTATCTAGGTCTATTCATTCTCCTAATGTCATATATAATTAGAATCTTCTAGTTTGCATTGATTAATTTGTCTAGGGATCTCACTTTCTCCCACCTCAGGAACATTGTTCTTTTTACTTCTAGCTATTGATATCTCTTATAACAAGAGTTTTCAAAACCTTATAGAAGTTGTCTAATTTATTTTTTTGGTAATACAACTCCCTTCTTCACATACTATCCCTATTTTAGATGTGTTTTTTATGAACTATAGTAGGGGTGAGTGCCACTAAAATAGAAATTTGTAGCGCTTACATAAATTTAAATGAATATTTTATGATATAAAATATGTTAATGATTATAGTTCAAAAGTGTATAATAGTTATTTCATTTTACTTGCAGCTAAAGATATCTCTTATAAAAAGAGTTTTCAAGACCTTACAGAAGTTGTCTAAGTTTATTTCAGAAATGCAACTCCCTTCTTCACATACTATTCATATTTTGGATATGTTTTTACCACTAAACTAGGGGTTAGTCCAACTAAAATAGAAATTTCAAGCCCTTACGTAAATTTATTTGAATATTTTATGATATAGAATATGTTATTGATTGTAGTTGAATAGTGTACAATAGCTGTGTTTTGGTTGTAAAGTAGGAAGGACTCTATGATTGCATGTGTGTTAATGTATCTTCTATAGTTAGTATAGTTTGGATTGCAGTCTTTAAGGTGTGGGTTGGCATAGGTTATTAGTTTCTTTGGGTTGATAAGTAGACAAATAGAGAACCATTGTTGTCCTTCAAATAGTTGGTTGTTGTTCTTGATTTATGCTTAATTGTATTAGTATAGCTTATATTAGGTCATACTAAAATATTTCAGAAGAAGGTGATTTATGTCACATCTATAAACTAATACCCATTAAAACCCAATAATCACTAGATAAAGTACATAGTTCATGTACAAAGCATTCATTTTATGGAATTTCATTATTATAAGTACCTATTATTTTTTATTTGTTGTATTGTTTGGGATTGATAATTATATAACAAACATTCACTTAATCATGGCATTAAAAAATTAGACATTGATACAAAGTAGAGAGAACCATTTTCAAGGAAAGAAAACATTAACATTCAAAACGTGAATGTGTGTGTGTGTGTGTGCATATATGTATACGTATATCTATATGTATATGCATATATTTGTATGTATATATATACATACATATACATATACATATATATACATATATATAGATATACATAAATATATGCATATATATATATATATATATACATGAAATATATATATATATATACATATATATGTATATATAGATATATATAATATATCTATATATACATATATATGTATATATATACATATATATATATATATACATATATATATATATATATACATATATATATATATATATATATATATATATATATATACATATACATATATATGTATATATATACATATATATATATGTATGTATGTATGTATATATGTATGTATATATATATATAGATGTATAAATGTATATATATATATATATATATTTATATATATACACACACACACACATATATACATCTATATATATACATACATATATACATATGGAACAATGTGTATCGTTATCTTGGGATGGATTGAGTTAAGTTAATAATATTAATTAGATAAGTTCTAGACATAATATAAAATCATGTAAAAATAAGATTCAATGGTTGTAATTTTGACATATCTATTTAGCATTCTTGTAAAATAATCCTCATTGCATATGTTATGGTTAGAATAATTATCGATCAAATATTATTTACAAAACAAGGTGCAATATTTCACCATTTTGTGAGTTAATGCCTCATTAAGAACTTTATCCAACTAGATTTTCTTGTTATTGAATGATATTATGTGATTGTCTTTCTGGATAATAGACTCTTTTTAATATATAACTAACTATGACATAGTATTGAAACTCGCGTGTATCATTTCTAAATTCTTTTACATTATATATCTATAAAATGGCGACATGCACTCTATGTTCCATAGAGATATTTTGTCATGGGTCTTTTGCAATTATTAAATGATCTCATATAATTTTTTCTATCTTGGTTGCATATTGAGGGTTGGTTACCCTATGGGAATTTAAACCAGAAAGGGATTTTCTTTATTTGTTCCTTCTTCTATAATGGCTTTCAACTTCCTGTGGTGGGTGTTGTCTTTAGGGCCTCTTTGCATGCACCCCTTTCTCCCCCTTTCCTACATTGTTTTTATCTAGGGGGTTGCCCTATAGTTCCCCCTTATAGTGGATGCTTAGGGGTCTCTTTGTTGTTGATTTTCTAGCGGAGCCTTTAGGATCATTACTTTATAGTCTTTGTTTCCTAATGGCATTGCTACAAGTGGACCTATAGAGGTGATTCATGATAATTGGTTAGCAAGGTTTTCTACCCGACAAAGGTTTAGGGATGCCTTCCAAAACCCTTTAGGCTTTTCTTTTCTAGCCCATTCTTATGTGGATGTCCATTCTTTGGTTGATTGGTTTATTGCCTCTTTGGAATGGATATGTGATTTTGCCATCATAAAGTTGTTGGGAGTCCCTAGTTTTTTGTGGTCTCTATCTACGCTCAAGAAAGTCTTTGGTCAAGGTGGCCCTACTAGTAAAAGGTTGTGGGAAGCATTTAAAAATCTGTTGATTATCAACTATTCCCTTCGTTGCATCGACTCCAGTTCAAGTGGGGTTTCTAAGAAGATGGTTCTATTTTCTTTCCTAAACCCCTTTGTTTTGATTAAGTGACCTAGTTGGTTCGGGGATGTTGTTCCCGCTAGTTTGTTGCTCTTGTCAAAAGCATATTTTCAACAAAGTGGCCTAACCTTTTTTGGTTTTTATGGTGTTGGTGGTCTCACTTCTTGTGAGTTCCCTTGTTTCATGTGCCTGAATTGTAGTTATGTTATGGTTTGGGCCTCTACCAATTTAATGTAATCAGAACATGTACCTTAAGGTGCAAAAGTTAAATTAAGCACATAATAAATCCTCTAAGGAAAAGGATACAACATGAAAGATGTGACTGGACTAGAAAAGAATATCTTTAAATACAAGAACATAGTAAAAAAACTTGTAAATATGTGTTGAGTTAGCTCATATCCAATAAATAGGTGCAACTAATTGAATTTACATATTAGAATTCAACATTTGAATGCTAAATTTTGTGCACTAATCATCAAAGAAATGAAATGGTTTAGATTGAGATGAATGACTACTATATAAACAGAAACATTTTGATAGATACGATCAATAGATAGTTTTAAAAATTATATTTAAATACAGACTATATAGAGAGAAGACATTATATAAAATGGTAGCATTTATCATTATCCTAAATATTCTTTCGTAAATCTACATGAGAAACGGCATGGTTATACAAATTTCAGCATCGAACATATTCATGGTATTAATTCATTTAACCCTTGTACCTCTCCTAAGAGTAGATCCACCTTTTAATCTTCATTTAAATGTGAATAGAATTGTGCTTTTTCAAAATCCGCAACCGACACAATTTTGATTGATGATTATGTCTCATTCTCCGCCCACACACACCCTCTATATTTCTTCGTTTCACATAAGACCTTTAAAAGACCACTAATGCACTCCAAAACCAAATAAGACTGCTTCTACACTGAAAGTTCAAAATACATTGAAATTGAACAGTTGAACAGATGGCATAGACATTCAAATATATTGAACATTCCCCAATTCCAGGCGTGTAAGGATGTCCCAAAGTAAACAGCCGGTGACTTTAATTTTGACGGGTCTTATAAGAATAAGACATAGTATTTTCACTGGTGATATCTGATTGTATTAGTATTTTGAATAAGATTTTCTTCCTCTGCAACGTTATTTGAAACATTCATCCGAAAAATTCGCGTTTAATTATGTAGAAAAGAACAGTTAATCAAGCTCAATGACAGTAATGTCATATATTGATTTGATAAGTTGTACTTCAGTGTGGCGATATTGCCCTTTCGTATAAAGGAGGGGCGACATTGCCCTTTCCTACAAAGGAGGCGCTACAAACTTTAATTTTGCAATTCTATGTACTTACTTTCGAATGCTATTATGCTTTGTCTGAAATTTGTTACCTTATCTATCACTTGAGATCACATGCGATAGTACTAAAGATTCATATACTATCGACGATGATTTGCAACTGTTTATCACCAGCTTTTATGCAGCCACTTCATTGATTTTCTAATTAGAACTGGTCACATTCTTAAGTGTAGAGAATGTTGAACATAAATTATTATTAAAATGATTATCTTTCTCAAAAGACCTGACTTAACTGACACACCATAAGCATTGACTTAATGGGCCACAACAACTTTAAAATTCGTCCTTTCTCATTTCCGTTTTGTTTTCATACTTGCCCTTACATGTTAAGTTCTTTATCCCACATGCATTGAGGGAGACAAAACAAAGGTTTAAAGGTATATTAAATTTAAAGTCTGTCCAAACTACACATGATTTTGTTTTGTGTGAGACATTATATTTTTGTGTTGTAAAAAAACAACTGAAACTTAGTTTACTTGTACTATGTAGCATATTAAGTCTAGAGAATGATTAACTGACACACTATAACCATTGACTTAAATGACTAGGCCCCAACCACTTTAAATATGTTTTTTTCACTACAATCTACAAAGTATTTTATTTTTTAGCTTGACTTTGGAGATCTTAATGAATTCTAAATATTAAATTAATAATAATGATTAATATAAAATTAATTCAAAATTTCAATTTTATTTTAAATAATACTTTTTTATAATAAATTATTCATAATAGATATTTTCCTTTGAATATCTTTAATTTTTTAAACATAAGAATCTTAATTACTTATTAGTATTACTATAATTAATTTCTAATAACGAAAACTAATCTAAGAAAGTAAATCATGCATGTTAGTGGGTTAGTATGTTAGTAGCCCTTTTTCTTCTCTTTTTTTTCTATTTGTCAGTTACATTGCATGGCGACTTCTTGTCGCTTTAAATCATGTGACCTTTATAGGTCCTTTTTCATAACCTCTACATGCGACCATTTTGGTCTTTACAATGAAATAAAATATACATCTTTAATTATTACATAAAATTTTCTCTGGAATCTTTGACTTTCTTTGTCTCCGGATGTGTCGCATCCGTTTGACCTGGATAACCTCCTCTCGCAAACCGGATGATGGACATATGACCCAGGCGTTTTATCCGCCCAACCAAATGAAGCATAAGCTTCCCGGTGCTCTTGATAAGCTCCCGTCCCTCACGACGGAGTATCCTAGCAAACCGGTACCAACTGGTAGTAAAGGAATCCTGTGCAATCATGTAGAACTAACAACCCATCTTGGTTGAACTAACTACATGTGTTATGGCAGGGAGAAAAATAAATAAATAAATATGATGGCCATCATTACCCTATTGGCGAGGTGAAGAAAATCACCCTTCCCTGGTTAGCCCATAAACAAGCACTCTCGTTCCATAATCATCCCTCATAGACAGAAAAATAATTAAGCTTCCGCGGATTAATGTCAGAATAATATTATTATATGTTTTCTTTATAGATTTTTATAAATTTTCCCTTTATAATATAATTTCCTCAAATCAAAATTAAATTTAAATATTTTCAATAATTCTAAATTAAGAATCTCTATTTAAGTTAGAATTTACCACTATCAAGACTTTCCAGATACAGTCGTAATGTTTTAGTATTTTTTTAAAAACCCAGATCCCAATTTCTCTACAATTTTCACAGTAACTAAAAATATTGGAAACACAAAAACCCAGTCAATTTCCTAAAAACTTAGTTTCTACTTTTTATGATAAATCGAGAAGAAGGTGTTGACAACACAACTGACACATCAAACAAACTAGCATTAAATACACAATACCCAATTTTAAAAGAAAAAGATCAAATAAAGACTCAATAAGATATGTAAAATAAATGAACCTGGCTGTAAGAAAGAAGAATCGCAGGCGTTTCCCAAATTTTAAACAATCTCTTCAATCTACCTTGTCGACTTCACAGCAATCACACGAATCAAGAAGCTCAAAAATAATTGGAATGATCAAACAACAGGTTAATTCCTATATTTATAAACATTGAATTCTCTAAAAATAAAATTTAATTGTTTGCATGATTAAATTCTTAAAATAAAACTAATTATTAAAATTAGAACTCACAAAATAGTTAATTGATTTTATTAAATTACAATTTGTTAAAGATTTAGTTTTTAAGAAAATAATTAATTATTAGGCTCTCACATATCCTCTATATTTTTAGTACATAAGTTTACTCCAACATTGTATTTTTGCATGCCTTGATCATTTATTTAAATTTATTAATTAATATTTTAATTAATTTCTTGAATTAATCTCATTATTTATTTTAATTAGTCCTCTAATTTTAGTATTTATAAGATATTATATCTTAAATATCTTTTATATTTTATAATTTAATTATCAAATAATTTTATTTTTAATTACCCAACTAATTAATTTATTTACTCTCTTTTAAATAATTATTTTATAATTATTTCTAGCTTGATTGTAATATTAAATACTTGTATATTTAATAATTTATCCTCATTATTATTTTTATTTTATCAATATATTTTAGACTCCCTAATTTAATTTACTAATTGGTTATCTAATTGGGTACTTTGCACAAGGTTCCAATACTTAGGTTGCTACTGGCGAGCTAGAAAAACCCCTCATCGATCATATGTCCGCCTTTGACAGTTACCCTGCAACTTATACTTGGCAAAAATTCATCAGATCCCATTACATAAAAATCTAGCAAAATATTAACATCATAACATTATTATTTATCATCATTAAATAACGACATCATATCAATAAAACATCATTATTAAGTATTATTAATCATAACAGTAAAGTATCATTAAAACATTATCATCATAAAATAACTAACCATCATCATTGTCACTAAACCACACAATATCATCTATCATTATTAAAAGTTAATCAAAAGGTGTCAGACATAATAAATAAATCTACCTAAGGTCTAATTCGAGTCGTGACATCCTTCCCCACTAGGAAGAGACATCAACCCGATCTCTTATTACAAAACAAACATGCATGAAAATAATAACTGAGTCTATGAAAATAAATGTTGGAAAGAACACTCAAAATCCTCAGTGTTTTCTCATGTAGCACTATCCTCTGAATATTGATCCCACTGGACCTTATATTGCAAAATCTCTCTCTTGCGCAACTTAATAGTGCGCCTATCAATGATTCGAGTTGGCTCCACTAGCACCACCCCTGGGTCCTATACCTGTAGTGAATGCCAATCAAGGATATGATTTATATTGGGATGGTAGGGCTTAAGCAATGAAACATGATAAATATTGTGGATCCGAGCAAGAGATGGTTTAAGGGCAAGTCAGTAAGCAACTGGATTAACCACTTCCAGAATGTCAAAATGTCCAACATATCTAGGTGCCAATTTGGAAGATTTCCTAAAGGAAATAGAGCTCTTCTGAGGTCTCACTCTTAGAAAGACCTTATCTCCTGCTGAAAACTGTCGAAAGGTCCTATTCTTATCTGCATAGCTCTTCTGTCTATCAGCTGCTTCCTTAAGTCTAGATTTTATTAATATCATTTGTTCTTCCATCTCCTTGAGTAATTCTGGTCCAATTAAAATTCTATCTTCTACCTGGTCCCAGCTAACAGGTGTCCTACACTTACATCCATAAAGAGCCTCAAATGGTGCCATGCCTATAGAGGAGTGATAGGAGTTATTATATGCAAACTCCACTAAGGCAAGAAAATCCTCCCATTTGTACTGTTGATCCATATAGTACATCCTTAATAGGACTTCTACTACTTGATTTACCCTCTCAGTCTGTCCATCTATTTGAGGATGATAGGTTGTGCTAAAGTTCAACCTTGTCCCCAAAGCTGCATTCAGGGTGGTCCAAAACCGTGAAGTCATTCTCACATCCCTGTCTAAAATAATTGTCTTAGGTACCCCATGTAACCGAAAGATCTCTTTAACAAACTTTTGTGCTAGGGTTACTGATCCATCCTTAAGATTTCTAGGTATGAGGTGAGTTACTTTGGTCAATTTGTCTACCACGATTAGTATCATGTCATGCTTATATCTGGACATAGGTAATCCCTAGATAAAATCCATACTAATGACTTGCCACTTGTAATTCGGTACACGGTGCAAAAATAACAACCCTGCCAGATGCATATGCTCAGCCTTGACTCGTTGACATTCAAAACATTGCCTTACATAGGTTACCACATCCTTCTTAAGTCCAGGACAAAAGTATAGCGATTTCATATCTGCAACCATCTTATTCACACTAGGGTGTCCAGCATATGGTACGTTATGCATCTCCTCTAAGATCAAATCCCTCAATCCCCCTTTATTGGGAATATACATCCTCCTTATGTATCTAAGAAGTCCATCTGGTTCCAACATGTACCCATCAAAATGGTGGTCAGAAGGATTAGTCTCTAAGGCATTTTTGACTAAGTCATAGTGCTCATCCCCTTGAAGATTATCCAACACTTGTTGTCTCAAGGTAGTCCGAGTGGTGGCTATCACTGCTAGGTGTCTTCTTCTGCTTAAAGCATCAGGCACTCGATTTTCTTTCCCTTTGATGTAATCTATCCCAAAATTGTACTCACTTAAGAACTCTAACCACCTTCTCTGCCTTGCATTCAAATTTGGTTGGGTAAAGATGTACCATAACCCATGATGATCAGTCTTTAGCTCAAAGTGCTTACCCAAAAGGTAGTGTCTCCACATTTGGAGGGCATGAACAATAGCAGCCAATTCTAAATCATGTGGTGAATAGTTGACTTCATGTATCTTCAACTTCCTGGACTCATAAGCTACCACCTGTTCATTTTGCATTAATACTCCTCCTATTCCCTCTCCTGATGCATCGGTGATAACTGTGAATGGTCCATTTGGGTCGGGTATGGTAAGTATAGGTGCTGATGTCAACTTCTGTTTTAATAAGCTGAAGGCTTGCTCACATTCTTCCGTCCAATCAAATTTTCTTCCCTTCCTTTGGAGAGTAGTAATAGGAGCTGCAATCTTAGAGAACCCTTCTACAAACTTCCTATAGTATCCAACTAACCCCATGAAACTGCGAACCTCAGGAACACTTCGAGGGGCTGGCCATTCTGTGATTGCCTTGATCTTCTCAGGATCGACGGAGACTCCATCTTTGGAAATGATGTGCCCTAGGTAGTGTCTTTTCTTTTGGAAGAAGGCACATTTAGACAATTTACCATAAAGCTTACGTTCCCTTAGTCTTTGCAAGACTATTCTCAAATGCTTCTCATGCTCCTCTATAGATCTGGAGTAGATGAGGATATCATCTATGAAAATCCGGACGAAGTCATCTAGACAATCTCTAAAAACACTATTCATAAGGTTCATAAAGGCTGCAGGAGCATTTGTCAATCCAAAGGGTAACACCACAAACTCATAATGTCCATAACGAGTTCTAAAAGTTGTCTTCTGTATATCTGTATCCCTTATTCTAAGTTGATGGTACCCAGACCTGAGATCAATCTTGGAGAAAACTTTTGCACCTTTCATTTGATCAAACAACTCATCAATCCTAGGGAGTGGGTACCTATTCTTGATGGTGACTTTGCTCAACATTCTATAATCAATGCATAAGCGGAGTGTACCATCCTTCTTCTTGACAAAGATTATGGGTGCTCCCCATGGTGAAACACTTGGCCTAATGAGACCCTTGTCCATTAACTCTTGCAATTGCACCTTTAGCTCGTATAACTCCGTGGTTGCCATCCTGTAAGGTGCCTTAGATTGGGGTTCAGTCCCTAGGTACAAGTCAATAGTAAAATCAAACTCCCTCTTAGGTGGCAATCCTGGCAATTCCTCTGGGAAGACATCTTGGAACTATTGAAGGATAGGGTGTGTATCAAGTCCCATGTTATCCTCCCTTAGATCCTTAATGTGCACTGAGTAAATTTCACAACCTTTCCTTTGGGCCTTTTTAAGTTGCATTGCAGAAATTTGTCTAAGTTGCAAAGGCTTCTTATCCCCTTGTATCTTTGTTTGATTGCCTAAGTCATCAAAACACTCCACAAGTTTATCCTCACAATTTACTATAGCCTTATGCTCAGTCAACCAATTGATTCCTAAGATGACATCATAACTTCCTAATGGAGCTACATAAAGATTTACTTCAGTGAGGAAGTTGGGAAGTAGTAATTCGCTGCATGTCAAACATTGGTCTACCCTCTGCTCTGCCCGGTTCCACTATTGAACATTCCAAGGTTTAGACATATAACTAGGCTTAACATTTAACTTACATACAACTCTAGGATCCACAAAACATTCAGTAGCACCTGTATATATAAGAATGGAAACTGCATGAACAAAACGTTTACCATCAAGCTGGATAGGCGAGGCTTGGAAGTCTGCTTGGTGATTATCAACTGCGGCATGAATCTGGTGATGTGGCTGTATTTCTCTTCCTTTTTCCACTGTGCGTTGATCACACTGATTAGCATAATGCTTTCCTCCACAGATGAAACATCCACCTCTGGGTCCCATCTTATACTCTGGCTTATCCTTCCCATTGTTATTTCTATCATTGTACCTATTATTGCCATAATTATTGTTTCCTCTATTGTTGAAGTTCTTATTGAAGTTCTGACCCTTATTGTCCCCAGTATTGTTCCTCTTCAGGTTCCTGATATGTTGGGTTCCATCATTCTGATTATTGTTCTGAAACTTTCTCTTCTTTAACTCTGAGTTTCTGTTATTTCTAGCTTCATATATTTGTTTTAACTTGTGTTCTTGCATAGTTGCCTTCTCAAATACGATTGCCATGGTCTCTGGACTATGCATTTCCACTTCTGCTCCTATTTGTGGTCACAATCCTAAGATGAACTTGCGGATTCTAAAGTTCTCAGTTGTCTAGTATTGTGGCACATACTTTAGCAAGTGTGAGAACTTTTCCCAGTATTGAGTCACTGTCATGTTTCCTTGAGTTAGTTTTTGAAACTCCTTTATCTTACTATTGAAGAAGTGTTGTGGGAGCCATCTGCTTCGAAAAAGTTGAAGGAAAAGGTTCCAAGTAAGTTCTCCAGGTTGAAAGTTATGTTGTGCTCTCTCATTGTCCCACCAAGTAGCAACTTCTCCTGAGAGTTGGTAGGAAGCCCATATAGCTTTAGTCTCATCAGATAAGTCTCTAAGCAGAAAGTACTTCTCCATCTCTATGATCCATGCCTCTGCACTGTCTATTGTTTTCCCGTCAAACTTTGGTGGGGTCACTTTCTTATAGTCCTTGCCCAGTTCTTCTGATATTCTGCCTCTAGGAGGTTCCACTTCCACTCTAGGTAGTCTCACTTCCTCTACTATGAGTATTTCATCTAACTCAATCCTAGGATTCCCATTAAGAACCCTTCATATATCTTGTTCCATACTATCCATTCGGGCTCCCTGACGGTTGAGTAGTTCAAATATCTGTTCCAACCTCTCATTATTGTTGGGTCCACTATTGCTAGCTCCAGCTTTGTTCCTTGTTGGCACCATGTTGGCCTATTAGGTATCCTGAAAGTCAACAAACTAAGTCTTAGCATAGAAGGCTCAAGGTCCTAGTTTTTAAACTGTAAGCTCTGATACCAAAATGTAAGGACCCGCTTGTCCTAACCCTAATTAAACCAAAATTAAACTCACTATTTTAATTAATTATTAAATTAACCATTATTACACATGCAAAAGCAATAATTATTAACATGCAAGTAATAGATAAGTAACTGAACAACCATGCAACTCATAAATAACATGTAGGAATTAAATGTGCATGCGAACAATAACAATCTAAAACTACGTATGAGGTCCAATAGAATGCAAACCATAATTAGTTACGATGTCGAGTTACTTGTGCGCATGAGTAGCGTAAATCATATGCATGAAATTATTATGAATTAAACTAACATACAAAAACTCATAATTAAATAATCTACCAGATAATTAAATATGCGTGCATGCGTAAATGAAAACTAATCTAAGAAAGTAAACCATGCATGTTAGTGGGTTAGTATGTTAGTAGCCCTTTTTCTTCTCTTTTTTTTTTATTTGTCAGTTACATTGCATGGCGACTTCTTGTCGCTTTACATCATATGACCTTTATAGGTCCTTTTTCATAACCTCTACATGCGACCATTCTGGTCTTTACAATGAAATAAAATATACATCTTTAATTATTACATAAAATTTTATTTGGAATCTCTGACTTTCTTTGTCTCCGGATGTGTCGCCTCCGTTTGACCTGGATAACCTCCTCTCGCAAACCGGATGACGGACATATGACCCAGGCGTTTTATCCGCCGAACCAAATGAAGCATAAGCTTCCCGGTGCTCTTGATAAGCTCGCGTCCCTCACGACGGAGTATCCTAGCAAGCTGGTACCAACTGGTAGTAAAGGAATCCTGTGCAATCATGTAGAACTAACAACCCTTCCTGGTTGAACTAACTACATGTGTTATGGCAGGGATAAAAATAAATAAATAAATATGATGGCCATCATTACCCTATTGGGGAGGTGATGAAAATCACCCTTCCCTAGTTAGCCCATAAACAAGCACTCTCGTTCCATAATCATCCCTCATAGACAGAAAAATAATTAACCCTCTGCGGATTAATGTCAGAATAATATTACTATATGTTTTCTTTATAGATTTTTATAAATTGTCCCTTTATAATATAATTTCCTCAAATCAAAATTAAATTTTAATATTTTCAATAATTCTAAATTAAGAATCTCTATTTAAGTTAGAATTTACCACTATCAAGACTTTCAAAATACAGTCGTAATGTTTCAGTATTTTCTGAAACACCCAAATCCTAGTTTCTCTGAAATTTTCACAGTACCTAAAAATATTGGAAACACAAAAACCCAGTAAATTTCTAAAAACCCAGTTTCTACATTTTATGATAAATCGAGAAGAAGGTGTTGACAACACAACTGACACATCAAACAAACTAGCATTAACTCCACAATATCCAATTTTAAAAGAAAAAGATCAAATAAAGACTCAATAAAATATGTAAAATAAATGAACCTGGCTGTAAGAAAGAAAAATTGCAGGCATTTCCCAAATTTTAAACAATCTCTTCAATCTACCTTGTCGACTTCACAGCAATCACATGAATCAAGAAGCTCAAAAAGAATTGGAATGATCAAATAATAGGTTTATTCCTATATTTATAAACATTGAATTCTCTAAAAATAAAATTTAATTGTTTGCATGATTAAATTCTTAAAATAAAACTAATTATGAAAATTAGAACTCACAAAATAGGTAATTGATTTTATTAAATTACAATTTGTTAAAGATTTAGTTTTTAAGAAAATAATTAATTATTAGGCTCTCACATATCGTCTATATTTTTAGTACATAAGTTTACTCCAACATTGTATTTTTGCATGCCTTGATCATTTATTTAAATTTATTAATTAATATTTTAATTAATTTCTTGAATTAATCTCATTATTTATTTTAATTAGTCCTCTAATTTTAGTATTTATAAGATATTATATCTTAAATATCTTTTATATTTTATAATTTAATTATCAAATATTTTTATTTTTAATTACCCAACTAATTAATTTATTTACTCTCTTTTAAATAATTATTTTATAATTATTTCTAGCTTGATTGTAATATTAAATACTTGTATATTTAATAATTTATCCTTGTTATTATTTTTATTTTATCAATATATTTTAGACTCCCTAATTTAATTTACTAATTGTTTATCCAATTGGGTACTTTGCACAAGGTTCCAATACTTAGGTTGCTACTGGCGAGCTAGAAAAACCCCTCCTCGATCATATGTCCGCCTTCGACAGTTACCCTGCAACTTATACTTGACAAAAATTTGTCAGATCCCATTACATAAAAATCTAGCAAAATATTAACATCATAACATTATTATTTATCATCATTAAATAATGACATCATATCAATAAAACATCATTATTAAGTATTATTAATCATAACAGTAAAGTATCATTAAAACATTATCATCATAAAATAACTAACCATCATCATTGTCACTAAACCACACAATATCATCTATCATTATTGAAAGTTAATCAAAAGGTATCTGACATAATAAATAAATCTAGCTAAGGTCTAATTCGAGTCGTGGCATCCTTCCCCACTAGGACGAGACATCAACCCGATGTCTTATTACAAAAAAAACATGCATGAAAATAATAACTGAGTCTATCAAAATAAATGTTGGAAAGAACGCTCAATATCCTCAGCGTTTTCCCATGTAGCACTGTCCTCTGAATATTGATCCCACTGGACCTTATATTGCAAAATCTCTCTCTTGCGCAACTTAATAGTGCGCCTATCAATGATTCGAGTTGGCTCCACTAGCACCACCCCTGGGTCCTGTACCTGTAGTGAATGCCAATAAAGGATATGATTTATATTGGGATGGTAGGTCTTAAGCAATGAAACATGAAAAAAATTGTGGATCTGGGCAAGAGCTTGTGGTAGGGCAAGTCGGTAAGGAACTGGATTAACCACTTCTAGGATGTCAAAAGGTCCAACATATCTAGGTGCCAATTTGGAAGATTTCCAAAAGGAAATAGAGCTCTTCTGAGGTCTCACTCTTAGAAAGACCTTATCTCCTGCTAAAAACTATTGAAAGGTCCTATTCTTATCTACATAGCTCTTCTGTCTATCAGCTGCTTCCTTAAGTCTAGCTTTTATTAATATCATCTGTTCTTCCATCTCCTTTAGTAATTCTGGTCCAATTAAAATTCTATCTTCTACCTGGTCCCAACTAATAGGTGTCCTACACTTATCTCCATAAAGAGCCTCAAATGGTGCCATGCCTATAAAGGAGTGATAGGGGTTATTATATGCAAACTCCACTAAGGCAAGAAAATCCTCCCATTTGTACTGTTGGTCCATACAGTACATCCTTAATAGGTCTTCTATTCACTGATTTACCCTCTCAGTCTGTCCATCTGTTTGAGGATGATAGGCTGTGCTAAAGTTCAACCTTGTCCACAAAAAGCTGCCTTCAGGGTGGTCCAAAACCGTGAAGTCATCCTCACATCCCTATCTAAAATTATTGTCTTAGGTACCCCATGTAACCGAAAGATCTCTTTAACAAACTTTTGTGCTAGGGTTACTGATCCATCCCTAAGATTTCCGGGTATGAGGTGAGTTACTTTGGTCAATTTCTCTACCACAACTAGTATCATGTCATGCTTATATCTGGACATAGGTAATCCCTAGATAAAATCCATACTAATGACTTGCCACTTGTAATTCGGTACACGGTGTGAAAATAACAACCTTGCCAGATGCATATGCTCAGCCTTGACTCGTTGACATTCAAAACATTGCCTTACATAGGTTACCACATCCTTCTTAAGTCCAGGACAAAAGTATAACGATTTCATATCTGTAACCATCTTATTCACACTAGGGTGTCCAGCATATGGTACGTTATGCATCTCCTCTAAGATCAAATCCCTCAATCCCCCTTTATTGGGAATATGCATCCTCCTTATGTATCTAAGAAGTCCATCTGGTTCCAACATGTACCCATCAAAATGATGGTCAGAAGGATTAGTCTCTAAGGCATTTTTGACTAAGTCATAGTGCTCATCCCCTTGAAGATTATCCAACACTTGTTGTCTCAAGGTAGTCTGAGTGGTGGCTATCACTGCTAGGTGTCTTCTTCTGCTTAAAGCATTAGGCACTCGATTTTCTTTCCCTTTGATGTAATCTATCCCAAAATCGTACTCACTTAAGAACTCTAACCACCTTCTCTGCCTTGCATTCAAATTTGGTTGGGTAAAGATGTACCGTAACCCATGATGATCAGTCTTTAGCTCAAAGGGCTTACCCAAAAGGTAGTGTCTCCACATTTGGAGGGCATGAACAATAGTAGCCAATTCTAAATCATGTGGTGCATAGTTGACTTCATGTATCTTCAACTTCCTGGACTCATAAGCTACCACCTGTTCGTTTTGCATTAATACTCCTCCTATTCCCTCTCCTGATGCATCGGTGATAACTGTGAATGGTCCATTTGGGTCGGGTATGGTAAGTATAGGTGCTGATGTCAACTTCTGTTTTAATAAGCTGAAGGCTTGCTCACATTCTTCCGTCCAATCAAATTTTCTTCCCTTCCTTTGGAGAGTAGTAATAGGAGCTGCAATCTTAGAGAACCCTTCTACAAACTTCCTATAGTATCCAGCTAACCCCATGAAACTGCGAACCTCAGGAACACTTTGAGGGGCTGGCCATTCTGTGATTGCCTTGATCTTCTCAGGATCAACGGAGACTCCATCTTTGGAAATGATGTGCCCTAGGTAGTGTATTTTCTTTTGGAAGAAGGCACATTTAGACAATTTACCATAGAGCTTACATTCCCTTAGTCTTTGCAAGACTATTCTCAAATGCTTCTCATGCTCCTCTATAGATCTGGAGTAGATGAGGATATCATCTATGAAAATCAGGACGAAGTCATCTAGACAATCTCTAAAAACACTATTCATAAGGTTCATAAAGGCTGCAGGAGCATTTGTCAATCCAAAGGGTAACACGACAAACTCATAATGTCCATAACGAGTTCTAAATGTTGTCTTTTATATATCTGTATCCCTTATTCTAAGTTGATGGTACCCAGACCTGAGATCAATCTTGGAGAAAACTTTTGGACCTTTCATTTGATCAAACAACTCATCAATCCTAGGGAGTGGTTACCTATTCTTGATGCTGACTTTGTTCAACATTCTATAATCAATGCATAAGTGGAGTGTACCATCCTTCTTCTTGACGAAGATTATGGGTGCTCCCCATGGTGACACACTAGGCCTAATTAGACCCTTGTCCATTAACTCTTGCAACTGCACCTTTAGCTCGTATAACTCCGTGGTTGCCATCCTGTAAGGTGCCTTAGATTGGGGTTCAGTCCCTAGGTACAAGTCAATAGTAAAATCAAACTCCCTCTTAGGTGGCAATCCTGGCAATTCCTCTGGGAAGACATCTTGGAACTCTTGAAGCATAGGGTGTGTATCAAGTCCCATGTTATCCTCCCTTAGATCCTTAATGTGCACTGAGTAAATTTCACAACCTTTCCTTTGGGCCTTCTTAAGTTGCATTGTAGAAATTTGTCTAAGTTGCAAAGGCTTCTTATCCCCTTGTATCTTTATTAGATTGGCTAAGTCATCAAAACACTCCGGAAGTTTATCCTCACAATTTACTATAGCCTTATGCTCAGTCAACCAATTTATTCCTAAGATGACATCATAACTTCCTAATGGAGCTACATAAAGATTTACTTCAATGAGGAAGTTGGGAAGTAGTAATTCACTGCATGTCAAACATTGGTCTACCCTCTGCTCTGCCCGGTTCCCATATTGAACATTCCAAGGTTTAGACATATAACTAGGCTTAACATTTAACTTAGATACAACTCTAGGATCCACAAAACATTCAGTAGCACCTGTATCTATAAGAATGGAAACTGCATGACGAAAAATTTTACCATCAAGCTGGATAGGCGAGGCTTGGAAGTCTGCTTCACGATTGTCAACTGCGGCATGAATCTGGTGATGTGGCTGTATTTCTCTTCCTTTTTCCACTGTGCGTTGATCACACTGATTAGCATAATGCTTTCCTCCACAGATGAAACATCCACCTTTGGGTCCCATCTTATACTTTGGCTTATCCTTCCCATTGTTATTTCTATCATTGTACCTATTATTTCCATAATTATTGTTTCCTCTATTGTTGAAGTTCTTATTGAAGTTCTGACCCTTATTGTCCCCAGTATTGTTCCTCTTCAGGTTCCTGATATGTTGAGTTCCATAATTCTGATTATTGTTCTGAAACTTTCTCTTCTTTAACTCCGAGTTTCTGTTATTTCTAGCTTCATATATCTGTATTAAGTTTTGTTCTTGCATAGTTGCCTTCTCAAATGTGGTTGCCATGGTCTCTGGACTATGCATTTCCACTTCTGCTCCTGTTTGCGGTCGCAATCCTAAGATGAACTTGCGGATTCTAAAGTTCTCAGTTGTCTGGTATTGTGGAACATACTTTAGCAAGTGTGAGAACTTTTCCCAGTATTGAGTCACTGTCATGTTTCCTTGAGTTAGTTTTTGAAACTCCTTTATCTTACTATTGAAGAAGTGTTGTGGGAGCCACCTACTTCGAAAAAGTTGAAGGAAAAGGTTCCAAGTAAGTTCTCCGGGTTGAAAGTTATGTTGTGCTCTCTCATTGTCCCACCAAGTAGCAGCTTCTCCTGAGAGTTGGTAGGCAGCCTATATAGCTTTAGTCTCATTAGATAAGTCTCTAAGCAGAAAGTACTTCTCCATCTCTATGATCCATGCCTCTGCACTGTCACCTATGGTTTTCAAGTCAAAATTTGGTGGGGTCACTTTCTTAAGGTCCTTGCCCAGTTCTTCTAATATTCTACCTCTAGGAGGTTCCACTTCCACTCTAGGTAGTCTCACTTCCTCTACTCTGAGTATTTTATCTAACTCAATCCTAGGATTCCCATTAAGAACCCTTCGTATATCTTGTTCCATACTATCCATTCGGGCTCGCTAACGGTTGAGTAGTTCAAATATCTATTCCAACCTCTCATTATTGTTGGGTCCACTATTGCTAGCTCCAGCTTTGTTCCTTGTTTGCACCATGTTGGCCTATTAGGTATCCTGAAAGTCAACAAACTAAGTCTTAGCATAGAAGGCTCAAGGTCCTAGTTTTTAAACCGTAAGCTCTGATACCAAAATGTAAGGACCCGCTTGTCCTAACCCTAGTTAAACCAAACTTAAACTCACTGTTTTAATTAATTATTAAATTAACCATTATTACACATGCAAAAGCAATAATTATTAACATGCAAGTAATAGATAAGTAACTGAACAACCATGCAACTCATAGATAACATGTAGGAATTAAATGTGCATGCGAACAATAACAATCTAAAATTACTTATGAGGTCCAATAGAATGCAAACCATAATTAGTTATGATGTCGAGTTACGTGTGCGCATGAGTAGCGTAAATCATATGCATGAAATTATTACGAATTAAATTAACATGCAAAAACTCATAATTAAATAATCTACCAGATAATTAAATATACGTGCATGCGTAAACGAAAACTAATCTAAGAAAGTAAATCATGCATGTTAGTGGGTTAGTATGTTAGTAGCCCTTTTTCTTCTCTTTTTTTTCTATTTGTCAGTTACATTGCATGGCGACTTCTTGTCGCTTTACATCGTATGACCTTTATAGGTCCTTTTTCATAACCTCTACATGCGACCATTTTGGTCTTTACAATGAAATAAAATATACATCTTTAATTATTACATAAAATTTTCTCTGGAATCTTTGACTTTCTTTGTCCCCGGATGTGTCGCATCCGTTTGACCTGGATAACCTCCTCTCGCAAACCGGATGATGGACATATGACCCAGGCGTTTTATCCGCCCAACCAAATGAAGCATAAGCTTCCCGGTGCTCTTGATAAGCTCCCGTCCCTCACGACGGAGTATCCTAGCAAACCGGTACCAACTGGTAGTAAAGGAATCCTGTGCAATCATGTAGAACTAACAACCCATCTTGGTTGAACTAACTACATGTGTTATGGCAGGGAGAAAAATAAATAAATAAATATGATGGCCATCATTACCCTATTGGCGAGGTGAAGAAAATCACCCTTCCCTGGTTAGCCCATAAACAAGCACTCTCGTTCCATAATCATCCCTCATAGACAGAAAAATAATTAAGCTTCCGCGGATTAATGTCAGAATAATATTATTATATGTTTTCTTTATAGATTTTTATAAATTTTCCCTTTATAATATAATTTCCTCAAATCAAAATTAAATTTAAATATTTTCAATAATTCTAAATTAAGAATCTCTATTTAAGTTAGAATTTACCACTATCAAGACTTTCCAGATACAGTCGTAATGTTTCAGTATTTTTTTAAAAACCCAGATCCCAATTTCTCTACAATTTTCACAGTAACTAAAAATATTGGAAACACAAAAACCCAGTCAATTTCCTAAAAACTTAGTTTCTACTTTTTATGATAAATCGAGAAGAAGGTGTTGACAACACAACTGACACATCAAACAAACTAGCATTAAATACACAATACCCAATTTTAAAAGAAAAAGATCAAATAAAGACTCAATAAGATATGTAAAATAAATGAACCTGGCTGTAAGAAAGAAGAATCGCAGGCGTTTCCCAAATTTTAAACAATCTCTTCAATCTACCTTGTCGACTTCACAGCAATCACACGAATCAAGAAGCTCAAAAATAATTGGAATGATCAAACAACAGGTTAATTCCTATATTTATAAACATTGAATTCTCTAAAAATAAAATTTAATTGTTTGCATGATTAAATTCTTAAAATAAAACTAATTATTAAAATTAGAACTCACAAAATAGTTAATTGATTTTATTAAATTACAATTTGTTAAAGATTTAGTTTTTAAGAAAATAATTAATTATTAGGCTCTCACATATCCTCTATATTTTTAGTACATAAGTTTACTCCAACATTGTATTTTTGCATGCCTTGATCATTTATTTAAATTTATTAATTAATATTTTAATTAATTTCTTGAATTAATCTCATTATTTATTTTAATTAGTCCTCTAATTTTAGTATTTATAAGATATTATATCTTAAATATCTTTTATATTTTATAATTTAATTATCAAATAATTTTATTTTTAATTACCCAACTAATTAATTTATTTACTCTCTTTTAAATAATTATTTTATAATTATTTCTAGCTTGATTGTAATATTAAATACTTGTATATTTAATAATTTATCCTCATTATTATTTTTATTTTATCAATATATTTTAGACTCCCTAATTTAATTTACTAATTGGTTATCTAATTGGGTACTTTGCACAATGTTCCAATACTTAGGTTGCTACTGGCGAGCTAGAAAAACCCCTCCTCGATCATATGTTCACCTTTGACGGTTACCCTGCAACTTATACTTGACAAAAATTCGTCAGATCCCATTACATAAAAATCTAGCAAAATATTAACATCATAACATTATTATTTATCATCATTAAATAACGACATCATATGAATAAAACATCATTATTAAGTATTATTAATCATAATAGTAAAGCATCATTAAAACATTATCATCATAAAATAACTAACCATCATCATTGTCACTAAACCACACAATATCATCTATCATTATGAAAAGTTAACCAAAAGGTATCTGACATAATAAATAAATCTAACTAAGGTCTAATTCGAGTCGTGATAGGAAATAACAATATCTTACGGGACTTCACATCCCAACAATCTCCCACTTGAGGTCCAAATAATACTGTGAACAATCAGGCTTCAAGAAATCTCCTGCTTTCCAAGGCCTATTGTCATAGACTTATTAGTCCCAAAAAAGATTTACAGAATTCCAACTTCTCCCTTGAAACAACCTTTTTAAATGAATCTGTATGATTCAAATTCATATGTATCTTTTCCAAATTGAGCCAAACATAAACCAACAGCGAAATAGGGGAACACCCCAGACCGAGCACAAAAGCAAAAAGAAACAACAAGAAACATTCCATGTGTAATGTTACTAACTTGTAGATAATTAAAATTTTCAAACACTTCTTTGCAAAGAACACATCTATTCACAATTTGCATCTCCCATTTGTTTTGGTTGTCAATAGTAAAAATCTTTTCATGGCTGATCATACAAGAAAATTTTCAAGATTATTTTGTTTCTCTATATCCTCATCCATTTAAACTAAATTTGGTATGAAGGACCCAATAGATTACACCTAGTCTTGACAAAATAATTCCAATTAATAGAAATAGCCCACATTGATTTCTAATCAAATTCAATTTAAAAAAAAATTAAGTTATTAAGAATACTTAAGAGTTCCTTAGTCATGGCATGAAGTGATGGATCAAAATTCATAGGATTGAATCTCCATGCTGGTGGGTAAGAAGTACAATTCCAATACTCTTCAACAAAGCTCCTTAATCTATTCACTAGGTCTATCTCAATCATCAAGTAGTGAAGGTGATACTCTAATAGGGTACAAGATGACCAAGGGTCCTTCCAAAATCTAATGCTCCTACCATTTCCAACTTACCATAGAACACCTCTTTAAAGTAGTGGCGTATTTTTAATCAGATAGTTGCAAATGCGGGATCCCCGAGGAAGAGTGTCAATACTAAGAAAGGATTTGTTATCCATTCCATAAAGGTTTTTTTTTTGCATCATATTCAACCAATTTTAATTCTCTAAAATAAGTCTCCTTCCTATTTTATCAAGGAGGGCCATGTTAAGAGACTGATAATCTCTATTGATAAGGCCTCCAGTTACTTTGTTGGAGTAGACCATTTCCTAGTCAATTAAGGATATTCTATTTTTCTATTCAATACTAGACCAAAGGAACCTTATTTGAATTTGATCTAGTTTCTTCATCCAAGAGGTCGAGATGTGGAACTGAGAGAGGATACACACATAAGTTCTTTGAAGAGAAGCTACAACAAGTTGGAATTTTCTAGCATTGCTTCGAAGTGCACCTTTATATCCTACAAGCTCCTTTTGGATTATTTTAATAATTCTTGACCAAAAAGAATTTGGATACTATAATTTGGATACTATCATATAATTTGGTATAAATTTCCTACCTATAACATGGTATGAGATCTAAAGTTGTACAAATTATGAGAATAAAATAATTTGATATTGTGAATACCTTCCATAAACATATTATAGAAGAAGCCAATAATAGATATGACCCTATCTTCATGATTTTTGGTGTAGCTTTTAGAGTTAAAGTGTTACACCCATAAAATGTACAATAATATTTTCATATAAGGATTTTACATTATCCACTAGTGATTGCAGGATTATAGAAGAATGGGGATTAAAAATGGTAAAATACACCTATAAACTATAAATAATATATATCAAGGATCTACAAAATATAGTGAAAAAACATTTGATTCATATTTCTTATCTCGGTTCACATAAATGACTCTTTAGGTAAAACTTTCCATATATAACCAATGAAATGAAAAAATAATTGTAAGTGTTCTACATGGCATAATCAATCTCCTTAGATAAATCGTTATTTGATATTTGAGTTGGAGTAAGGGAAGAGATTCTCCAAAATATATAGAATCATGAAGTGTGTATTTCTCCAATTAAGTAAATAAATTGATAATTATTTAAATTCTCTTAGATATATGTATGATTAACATAGTAGATGTCGCTCAAACTATGTAAATAATTCACTTAGTAGATAATCTAAATCATCTTTTAAATTGAAAAGTCCATATTCTCACAGTGTCAAGCTATCTAATGTTACCCATAGTAATGGTTTGGTATAGTTTCTAGGAATCAAGTGGCTAACTCAAACAATTGTATGTGTCATGTTATTGAATTTATTACACAAACTTTAAGTGAATTTGAAGCAATGGAAAGTGTAGTGCAGTGAATTGCAATCATTCACAATTTAACAGTCTACATAGGCCCCTACATTAGTTTTCCTTTTGATAGATCATTTTAAACCTATTTGGTCCCTATTCTACCTTATAATTTAGTTATCAATCTTGCAATTTAACTATCATCAACTACTCAAATTACACTCATATTTAACATCACAAACCTTTGAAATTATGTCTCCCTTTCAGATGCTCTATTCTGGTGGTACTAGGGTAACCAATACTCATGTCCTACCAAAGTTCCCTAAAGTACAACTATTGTTAGTGTTGACCTTCATAATTTGAATTATGGTCTTGATTTTTGTACTTGATGGTTTTATGTTGTCTTTTTATAAAAAAATATATTGTGATCCTTACATAAATAAATATTTTATGATTCCTAAAGTTAATAAGTTCTAAGAGAAATAATTACCTAATTCAATTCAATCAAGAGAAATTTAAGTATATTGAGTAGTAAGCTATGATAACGTACATTCAAGCATAAATTCATGATTGATTTTGTTATATTTTTTTCAACTTATTGCATCAAGACTTAGATGACTTATCAAAAGAGCATTACATAACTACCATTTATGTCAAACTCAATGAGAGTGTTTTATACTTAAGCTATAATCACTTAATTTCACCATTTCAATTATTAGAAGAACTCTTTTTACATCATCAAAATTATTGATAAGGTGGGAACATGAGCATTAGGTTTGATTTAGAAAATCCCCTAAACTGCACAATTATTTTCCATTTAATTTTGTGTGTGCAATTTTAGATCTAATAAAAGAGGACGTTTCAAGAGTCTAGGGTAGAAAAATATAGATAGTTTTAAATTTTGAATAGATAGAAACACTTGAGCTAAGTCACCGTCCAATCTTGTCTAATGGTATTTGACTAGAATTTTGGGAAATAAGCTTACAAGACCTCTTGACTAGATTAATAAGAAAATAATGAATGCAAAGATTTAAATATACAATATTTTTTGTAATGCATGATATATATATGATTAAATAATGCAATTTCCTTGTTAAATGATTGATTAACCAATGAATTAAGAAAGGTGATTTATGAGTTGCATCAAAATTTTAAAATGATATGCAATTTTCTATGATGACATTCATAGAAAAAAAAGGAAATTTGGTAGATTTTGGTTAAGGGTGGGGTTACATCCTATCTAGGGTGTCCTATGTCAATGCATGTGTGTTTCTTCGTGTGAGTGTATAAAGGGTAATTCAATGTGACAAAGGACACCAAGTTATGAAAAATACAACTCAAAGGAAGAGGCAATCTTTGGAAAGAGAGAGAAAATTGA
Organism: Cryptomeria japonica; assembly: GCF_030272615.1. Lineage (NCBI taxonomy): Eukaryota > Viridiplantae > Streptophyta > Pinopsida > Cupressales > Cupressaceae > Cryptomeria > Cryptomeria japonica. The sequence continues at coordinate 779,566,838 of NC_081407.1, forward strand.
ATATATTATCCTTGCCACCCAACAAGGAGACAAGGAAAAATTATGTTGATGTCCAAGTCTGATTGGAATTGAATATGCATCACCACACATTAAAAAGAACCTCCAATAAATTTAATCACTAATTTCATAGGGTTAGGAGAAACATAATAAGGTTAATGGAGTGCTAAGGCATTGTATCTCTTAACAAAGAAAAATTGAAAGATTAGTTGTAAGAGCTACACAATCTCAATCATATTGGTCATAAAAAATATCTTTAAAATATTTACAATTCCCAAGAGAATAAGAAGAACAAGGATGAAATAGACAACACTTGTAACCCTCTTTGTTTTTATTATTATATTTTATGAAAAGAAAAATAACATACTTATCATACTTCAATCTTCAAAATATTCTTGTAGCTAATTTTTCTTGATTGTCAATATGGCAAGGTCTTGTCTTTTGATATGTAGGAGATGGTATGCTAGTGGAAGTAGAAGGATAATTTTCTCAAGGAAAAAGAATTGGTAAATAATGAGGAGGATTATTTGACCAAGAAGTATATTTGAATGGACAATAGTTTCTATGGCTTGCAAAATAGCCTTTCGATATGTGAACGTTACGCTCATCCTGCATAGATGTTTGACAATTAGGATATCCTAGGCCCTATTTAACAAATTATGTGTGGGGACCTACATGGATCTTAATTACTTGTTCATGTTTTACATTTCCTTGTCCTCTATATCCTTGTTCTGAAATCATGTAGTATCTAACTTCATAGGATGTTCCTAACTATCAAGGACAAGGGATTTCATTATGAATTTCTTCAAAAATTTCTCAGTAAGGACAAGTTGAAGGGTCGAAGGGATAATTATATGATCAAGGGATATCCTTTGTAGGGAAACTATCCTTTCTTTCATCATTATTTATGTACCCTATAGGAGATTGGGAAGGAGGATTTTCATCACCTAAGGCCTCATCTTTTCTCAATGTTTTTGATTAAGGGTAAACAGGTTTTGAGGGCACTAGAAACCCCATACAACAAGTTTTGAGGGGACCCAAAACCCCACAGGTTTTGAAGGGACTAGAAACCCTTATATTTTACCGGGATCTAGAACCCATAGTACAATGCTGCTAAAAGAAAAGAGGATCAACGTACCAGCAACCACACCAAAAACTAGACGTAAAACACCCCTAAAACATAAACAAGGGTTTTACAAGGCTCCCTTAACCTAAAAATGTTTCGATGGGTGTATCCAGGAACCCATCACCTTCAACAACACCAGATTACAATAAATCAACATATTCTCACAATCTGGACAAATAGGGTTTTGAAGGGCTTTGTTAACCATCATCATGAGTTCTAAACTAGCTCTCACAACCAACAAACAAGGGTTTTCCCAGGCTACCTTAATGTTTAACAAAGTATTCAACCTGCCAACAACACAACTAAACCTTAACCAATAACCACAACTGGCCAAACTGGACCCTTTAAAATTGCTAGCATCCAACTTTCCTATGGGAAGAACAAGACTGCCATAACCAACACACATGGAAAAGACAAAAAAATTGAAATCACAAGCACCAAATATCCAACCTGTAGGCTTTCCTAGGCTCCCACAACCATAAAATAAAAAGTTAGCCAATTGATTCTTCACAGAACTAGGAAGGATTTGAAAGTGTCCCTCAAGCCACAAAAGAAATAGGGTAGTAGGAGCACAGACCCAGACCTTTCCATGAAGAAACAGATAATAGAAATGAAAATAAAATTCAACCAATGACATGAGAAACATCATCATTCAAAAATCCGCCTAACACCATCTCCCCACCTCAATAAGGAAGAGGTCCACCTCGATAGGACAAGAGAGAAGGCGGACCGTCAGCTCGGAGACCCCTCTAGTAGTACTCTGAAACCTGACTTCTCCCCACTACAAAATCTTTACCTCGGAAGGAGAAATTCCCACCTAGAACATGCTAGGAGAAGAACAACCCAGAAGCTCAAACATTTCAGTACAATCCAACACAAAAAAAGTCCCTGCACCTCAATAAGAGGACAACCCAGATTAGAAAAAAACCCAAGAGTCTAGATCTTCCCAAAATAAAACCATAGCTGCACCAGATCCGACCCCAAGGGCACAAGGCATCTGAAAGAAAGAGGGAAAACCAAAGACCCACAAATGAAGAACCTTGAAAAGCCACCAATGTCCTAGGAAGAACCACTAGAGCAAGGAACATCCCCTCCTAAGTAGATTTAACCCAAGAAGCCCCTCTGCTCCAAGACATGAGAAGGGCTAAGGAGAAGACACCTTCCACCACACCACTCACAGCCTCCATATTCTGCATACTACACAAAGCACCAAAGAATCTAGGACAACAAAGAAGGGCTGAGGGGAAGATGCCCCCGCTCTCACCATCTGCATCATCGTCATCTCCTCTAGCACCTGAGTCTTCAAACACTGAAACCCTCACCTTCCTCACCGAAACACACCCGCCTCTCCTACCTTTCATGCCCATTGCTGAAACACACCCACAATATTCACATATTTTCTCAATGTTATATTAGGAGATAGGTCATGAATAAAGTGTGTAACATAATATCGCCTATAAATATTTTGATGATCAAGATAAGCTCTAGGAGAATAAGAAATATCTAGAGAGATTGATATATCACCATATTTAACTTTCCCTTCTTTCACTAAAGTACCTTTATGAGAAGAGGATTGTGTCATGTTGCTCTTCAATACTTTCTCTCCATTAAAGAGAGATCATTTATAGTAGTACTGACTCTTTCCTTATGAATAAAATTTATTTTAAGAGGAGTGCAAGAACTCATTAATGTTTCATCTCTAGGAGGAATGCAATGTATGGAAGGTAAGGTGACATTAAGGAAGGTGTTTATGATATCATCATATTCCTCTAGGCTATCCTTATGAGAGAGGCATTTTAGGAGAAAGATCAACATCATTCATGAAAACATTTTTCTTAGGAGAGGGAGTTTTAAAAAAAGTGTTAATAATATCTTCATACACTAAAGTGTCTTTAGGGGTAACAGGATCCTAGAGAGATGAAAGATGATAGCTATGGAAGAAAGAAAAAATTAGCTATTATCATATGAATAAAACAAAACATTTTAGAGATCTTGAATTAAATTTGAAATTAAATTAGTAATACAAGATAACCAATCCATTTGTCAAAATCTACTTATGATATGCAATGAAATTATGAAAAAATATATCTAAAAACACCAAATTAGAAATATGCAAAATATTTGAAGTGTCGGGTTCACAAAAATATTTAGTGCAGGAATTTTAGGGCTTTACTACCTAGAGGATTGACAAGGCCATTGAGATCCACCCCAAGATTAAGGAGGATAGATAAATCTAATTGATTCAACTCTCTAAGAGATTGAATGTAGATTGGGTTGGTGTTCCTTCTTGAGTTGAGTTGAAATCGTATTTGGAATTATACAAGTTCTAGGGAAAAACAGTAAAGGAATTGAACCGAAACAATTATAGAAATTTTTTCCAAACTTCACACAAATCCATAAACAAAGATTTGAGAAGAGAAAGTGGATCAAAACTTGTAGCTAAAACTATGGGCCAAATCGTTGGGACTAGGAGCATAGGATTCCCTAGTCCCACAACTTCTAGATAGACAAATGGGATGTTATCTTGGATTAGGATGATATAAACAATTCACTATCAGAAGATTAGGTTGAATTCCTAGGACCAAGCCGGTGGGAGCTACATGGTCCTTTGATTTTTTTGCCTATAAAATCTAAACCTATTTGACATCATCAATTCTATCAAAATCTTCGATCGCGGCACTTAAATCAATTTCTTGCACAAAAAAGAGATAAAAAGGTCGTGGATAGATGTTTGCCTTGCATCAAACCCCAGTTTAGGAACTAGCCTTGAAATTAATTGAAATTGTAAATCTAAATACTAATGTAAATGCTAG